>NW_009734436.1:0-5701 GCF_000703405.1 Apaloderma vittatum | reverse complement strand
AAAAGGGCTGCATTGCTCAGGAAGATATGTTATACTAAGCTCACCTTCCTTTTCAGAAAAGGACAATTTCTTGGAAGTTCAAAACCAATAGTAATTGCTCAGGCATGTGAAACATTTCTTAATGTTAGAGTGTTTTCTCCTTATGTATAACAAATGCTATTAATTTCTTCTTTCTGCAGTGAAACATAACCATCTTTCAATATTCTAGCAGGAAATCTTATTGACAAGTTCCCTGAATTGGTCTAATGACTTTTTTTACAGATTTTATATTTGTAGCAACAGAAATCCAGCACATTGAACCACTCTGGCTTTCACTCACTTAAGCCATTGACAGCATCATTCTAGAACACAGTGTGTGCCAGTTCTCCTTTACCTCCTGGACTGATGCACTTGCTTGCCTGCAGAGGTGCATCACCTGCAAAATAACTGTCTTCTATCCTTCCTTTATTAGCCCCAATAAATAATATCTCAGCACTCATGAGCTCACCTAGGGATCTGGTTTTTTTTGTGGTGCATTTCTCTATAGGAGTAAAGTTTGAATTGACATTTCTTCTCCATATGTCCATGTGAGTTGTTTTGTTTTGTTTTGGCTTTTTTGTCTGTTTGCTTTGCAACTAAGAATGAAATACACACAACTGACCATGCTGTCAACAGAGTGGTGCCTTCATCCCCACCGTTTTATCCTCTTTTTCACTACCTTCCAGTAAAAGTTACAGTCTGATTATCCTTTCTCCTCTCAAAATATTCTAATTGATTGTAAGGCACCTTGTGCATGATTTTTCAAAACTCGTTTTTACCTGGACTAGCTGAGCATGTCTCTAGTGGTCATAACCTCTCTTTGAGTCACTTCTGGTTTCCAGCAGTTATGATGGTTCCAGATTGTGATAAGGTTTACTATTGCTTTTCACAAAGCAAAAGGTAGTCCCAAATCTTCTTATGGGTTCCCTATAACTTGTACTATGGTAAAGAGCCCATATGAGACTACTGTAGCCTTGAAAGTATTTGGAAACAAAGAAAGATACAAGTCAAAGGTGTAAGAGTAAAGAATGCCATCTGCCACTGACCTGAGGGATTAAAGAGCAAGAGAGGAGGATCTCAGAGTATCTCTGACTGAAAAAGAGACAGATCATTGCTGAAACTGTTTTGCACTGGCATCCAAAGTCTTTGAGTCTGTGCAGAACAAGGTCCTATTGCAAAGACCTGAATTCCACCTAAACACTGTCTGCTTCGTACTGCAGCTTCTTAGTTTGCTCATGCTTTCAGATTGCTCAAAAGCATTTAGCTCTCTTTACTAGCTCAGTAGAGGGTCATACATGGAATACAGGTAAATATTTACACATTATTCCACCTGCTCTTCAGATTCTGAAATGTTGGTCACTTTCTATACCTGTGTACCCATTATTCTGAGATCAATGCATGACCTCAGATTTTAAGCCTGGAACGAGCTTTTAGATCATCCAGTCTGACCTTGTTTCTGATTCAGACTTTATAATTTTATCCCCTTCTCCCTGTATGTGAAAGCATAATGTGCATTCTTAAATAATTGTCATGCATAGCATGTGGTGCTGTGTAATATAATAAATAATAATAAAGTATATCCAAATGGCACCTCAGTATAAAAAAAGGATGAACTCACCTTGCAATATTATTGGCCAGTTGAGATTTTCAGGCATTTGCTGGAAAGTTTAATGCAAGCTTTGAAATTTGGAAAGCATGCTTCTTTGTGTAAGAAATCCTCTATTTCTCATCATGGGTTTCTCAGAAACCATTAACATTTTTTATTTAAAGTAATAAGCTCAGAAGAAGGGGATATAGCCATGAGATAATAGCCTTTGTGAAATCACTAGGTGTGCTGAGGTGAATCCATGGGTACTCAACATAATGACAGGATCATCAGCTAATGCCTACTTTTATAGAGTTTTAATATTCTAATCACTTTTCCAAGAAATAATCTTTATATTTAAAGGTATAAGGACAGTCTTAGAGCCAAAAATGTTAAAATAATATTATGTTACTCTACGAATCTTGTAGACAATTAGTTTTAATAGAACCTAATACACCAATCTGATTCACTAAGACAGTGAGGGTTTTCAGCTAAAAGAATTACAGGGGCTATGCCTGCTCATTGTATTTCAGCTCTAAGTCAATTCAGCTTCTCTTTCTCAGGGTCCTTGGACTCCTGTGTTTGGTGTCTTGATTAGGACAGCAAGGGAGGTCAATGTTCCCTTGAGGCTTTATGATCAAGTTCCCACTGCATGGTTGGGGTTCCAGCATGATGGTGGAGGTCAGGACACATACTTGACTCTAAAATCTCACTCACATTCTGTTCTTATACAGAAATTTTTGGTTTTACCTATCTAAAAGACAGAGAATAAGCCATGACTGAGTACCAGCAGTCTTAATGAAGTAATGATTGTGCAGAAGGTTTGAGACCCACACAAGTATAAATATATGTACAAAGTGCTGTCCTCAAATGGCCTGCGAGGAAAAGGTTGTTACTACTAAAAAATAATTTCTTCAAGCACTGCTAGTTTCTTGGCTGCTAAGAAGGACTTAGCAAATTGTCATTGTGAAAAGGGGAATGTAGAGTTGGAGAATACCAATATATGCAACCATATACAGCAGAACCTACTGTGTCAGAACAAATACTTCCCCACTTTGCCAGCCATTTATTTCTTGCTGCTGGGAGTTCACTGTTTCTGACAACTAATGCTGTTCAATTTACATAGAAAGTGGTTTTGTTTGCTTGCATGCTTTCTTGGTGTAGAAGTGCTGTTCAGCATTCACTTCTCCAAGGACAGTCCCAGAAATATCAGATGTACAGCTCACTCTGTACAGGTAAAATATCTGACCAGATTTAGAGATAAGCACTTCCAGAGAATATGACATTTCTACCTGTCATGTCTTTAACATAAGTGGGTTAAACAGCTGTTTGAAGAAGCCTAAAAGGATTATATTAGATCAACTACCTGACTTTTAATAGATATAATTAGGTGTGAAGAATATTCTAATTTATTTTGAGGTCATAGTACCTCAAAAATGTTTTCTTATCCAGACATTCTCATCTAGGCAAGTCTGCAGACACATATATACGTGCTATATATGGTTTAAAAGAGTTGTCAGAGACTGTCCTCAGATATACGCCAGTTTCCAGTTTGTCCAAGTAGGCCTCTGGAAAGGAAATAAATTTTAAACTCATGAAATTGCTAGTCAAGCTACAACCATTTAGCAAGTGTCTAATAAATTCAATTGTTAAAAAGAAAAACATATTTTAGGATGAGGACGCAAACTTAAACTTTCATCATTTTGCAGATCACAAAGCCATATGAATTTTCAAGCAAGAAAGTTCATTGCATCTGGGATAAGGCTGTGTATGACAGCAAAAGAAAACTTGACCAAATAAGAGGGGTTTATTGTATAACAAAGTTATAAAGTAATTTTAATTGTATGTTTTCAGATATTATTAAATAGTAGCCATAGGGTTATTTTCTGATTATTTCTGACTGAAAACTGAAATATTTTTAGTATTATAATGAAGATTTTACTACACTGCTGGTGATGCTACTGAGGTCCAAGTATCCCTGTTTTAAAGTAAGCAAGAAACTTGATGTTACTCAAGATCCATTTTCCACTTCAACTGATAATGAGATTGTGCATTTCTAAACCAGAAGAATATAATCTTTGGAAACTAAAAGCAACAAACAGCACATGCTGGGATGTCAACGATCCATAAAGGCTATTTATAGATTTATATAGCAGACAAATACTATGCTGTTATTAGACATCAAGTAAGAGTTTAATATTTGGATCCTATGTCAGATTTCTGCAGAGTATTACTCTCCAACAGAGAGTATAAAAGCCTCTTCAGAAGACAGCAAATCATGCAACAGTGTTGTCAACAATGAGGCAGCCAAGTCAACCACAGGACTCGATGTTAGACTCACAAGGGACCAAGGAAATGTAAAGGGACCAAGGAAATTATCTGGATCCATTCTGGCAGTTCCTGGTAAACCTAAGAGACAGTGTTACCACCTGTTCATGCTGTAGCTGGCACTGTAAGTTCACATCAGGTGTGCTCAGGAAAAACAAATCACTTCAGTATTTTGGCCCTCTATATTCAGCTTCAGTTCATGGTGGCTTCCTATAATAGAATTAGTGACCTTCTTAAACAATGAATTCTTCATTTTATTTTATTTTTTTTTCATTTTCTGACAATCTACTATAGGATTTCCCATTGTCCCTTATGGCTAAATTAGGGAGATAGGCAGAGACTATTTCTGTTTTCCATAACACAAAAGAGGTTAAGAATGCTCTTCACTGTAAGGGACCAATCAATTAAACCATTTTCTTTCTATATGTCAAAATCAGACTAATTTTTCCTTTTTTTGTTCTTCCTGTAACCTGAATCACTTTTACTGTCATGTACAGAAGATTCAAGTAAATGTGCCTTTCCTCAGGACTGTCTCCTTTAAATATCAAAAGAGTTCTTTCTGTACAGTATTATGGCCAAAACAGCATTACAGAATTCTCTTCCACCTGTCAAACAATACGCCTGGACAATCTTTGCTTGCAAAAATTGCACCCATCTTAGTATGCACTTATTTCTATGTAATTTTCACTATAAACACAGTGATCAAGATGGTGGTATCATGGGCTTTACATTTACTAGTGGCTAAATTTTGTAGGCACCTTTGTCTCTGTTGTCAAACCTATCTGCCTCCTAATCCCTGGAGCTCACATCTCTCAAGAAAGTTTCAGTTTATGACTGTTACATAATGCGTTTGCTATGTTTTATTTTGAGCTGCATTCTCTGGGTTGGTTTCCATAGAACATGTAACCATGCAGAAGATTTTCCTCTGTCCTAGGCATATGTTTGCATCCTCCATCAGTGGAGTCACCCTCCTTCCTCACTCTTCAGTGACCTTATGAACCTTTACATAGCTTCAACAGGGAAGCATGCAGAGAGCTTGTACTCAGAGCATTCCTGTCAAACTACCTCTGTCTGAGGACTCTGCAAGACTTTTGAAAGGAGGATTGCTCACAAAGGTCGAGGTAGATGTAAGGACATGTGCTCTCTCTGAGTGTAAAAGACTGCAATCTGGCTACAGGGCTGTATTCCAGAAGTGAAGAAGCCCAAATACACTGGCCTGAAGGCCAAGGACTCTGCCCTATTCCAGGTTCACTTAAATCCTAGTTTAAAGAATTAAATGTATCTTATTCAATGCATATAGTCTTTCTGATCTGTCACACAGAAATCTATTAATGGTGTACACAGTGCAAAAATTATTCTAGAACTATAACTTGAAGGACATACACATAAGCCTCTTGACTTGAAATCTTATCCCTTATCAATGTTACTCACAACTGAAATTAAGATAATGACATTATTCATTTGTATAATTTCCTGAACCAGTAACAAACCACAGACCAATACCTGGACAAAGCACGTGTCATGGTTTGGTAAGAATACTGGTGTCACCTGGACTTCACCCATAGTCAAAGCTGAAAATCCCACAATCTAAAGGTGGCTTAAACGGTAGAGAGAGATGAAGAGAAGAAAAGCTTTCATGTTTTATAATTTGCTGTTTGCAAATGTTTTTTTGCAGGAACATCCTTACAATGTACTGAATTCCTTAACCTTTCACTATGTTGTAAGAAAGATTCTTGACATTTGTCCTGGGTTTTAGCTAAAACCCAGTCC
>NW_009734435.1:26716-26923 GCF_000703405.1 Apaloderma vittatum | reverse complement strand
AGTATAGATTGGGGACTGACCTGTTGGAGAGAAGTTTAGGGGAAAGGGACCTGGGGTCCTGGTGGACAGCAGGATGCCCATGAGCCAGCAATGTGCCCTCGTGGCCAAGAAGGCCAACAGCATCCTGGGGTGTGTTAGAAGGGGTGTGGCTGGTAGGTGGAGAGAGGTTCTTCTCCTCCTCTACTCTGCCCTGGTGAGGCCACATCT
>NW_009734435.1:7599-26644 GCF_000703405.1 Apaloderma vittatum | reverse complement strand
AAGATGCTGAAGGGAGTGGATCATCTCCCTTATGAGGAAAGGCTGAAGGAGCTGGATCTCTTTAGCTTGGAGGAGGCTGAGGGGTGACCTCATAAATGTTTATAAATACATCAAAATTGAGTGTCAGGAGGATGGTGCCAGGCTCTTTTAAGTGATGTTCAGTGATAGAACAAGGGACAATGGGTGCAAGCTGGAACGTAGGAGATTCCACAGAAATAGTAGAAAAAACTTTTTTACTGTGAGAGTGACAGAGCACTGGCACAGGCTGCCCAGGGAGGGGGGGGAGGCTCCTTCTCCCGAGACATTTAAAACTGGGTGCATTCTTGTGTGACCTACTGTAGGTGATCCTTCTCTGGCAGGGGGGCTGGACTAGATGATCTTTTGAGGTCCCTTCCAAGCCTTAACATTCTGTGATTCTGTGATTAATACTGTTCCTTACCTCGTCCTTAATTATTTTTTAGGCAGAAAGTGAAGAGGAAAGGAGGATGAGAAGAGATATTATTATTTGAAGCACTTGTACAAGCTGATTAACAGTAGAAGATATATGAAGACACTCTTACGTGAGGTCCTTTAACGTTCCACAAAATTTGGCCTTTTAAATGATCTTTAAGAGAGATGACTGGAGTTCTGTTCCATATTACTCTCACTGATAAGCACCAAATTGAAAAATATAAGCACTTGCCAAACAAGTTGTCAATTTTAATACGTATTGATAAAACAGTTTTCATAGAATCATAGAACACCAGATTGGAAGGGACCTCAAGGATCATCTAGTCCAATCCTTTATGGTAAAAAAGCACAGTTTAAATAAAATGGTCCAGCACCGTGTCAAGCTGAGCTTTACAATTGTCTAAAGTCGAGCAATCCACCACTTCTCTTGGAAGACTATTCAAATGTCTAATTGCTCTAATGCTGAAAAAGGTTCTGCTGGAGTCCAATCAGAATGTCTCCAGGAGATCCTCAGGAGCAACTTGTATCCATTACCCCTTGTCTGTTCCATGTCACTCCTTGGAGAAAGGGAGTCTCCATCTTTTTGGTAGGCACCCTTTACTTACTGGTACATGGTAATAAGGTCTCCCCTGAGTCTTCTCTTCTCAAGTCTGAACAAACCCAGTTCTCTCAGGCTTTCTTCATACAGCAGGTCTTTTAGTCTCCTAATCATTCTTGTGGCCCTTCTCTGGCAATTTCTTGTAGTTATTAGTATTTAGAAAGTTAGTATTTCATATCCATTAGCTGAAAAAGTCAGACCTCATCTAAATTCATCCTTATGTGCCAGAGAAAAAGAAAATTATAGGTGAGTAGCAAAGTTCTTATCCCTTTGGTGGATGCTAAGTGGTGATTTGTATTATATGTTAGAATGAGGACAGTAGTACAGGGGGATTTTTTTAAGTTTATACCATTAAACTGACATAATTATGTACTCTTTTCCCTGCTTTTAACAATAATTTGACTTTTGTTTCTACAGGATAAAAATTCCAAATTTAAAAGTAAGCAAATTGGATTTTTTTATAGCTGAAACCACAATTATGGTAAAATAAAATACTATTCACATGTCTCTCTGCAGATTTGTTGATCTGCAACAAAAATAGGCCAGGCTAGTCTAAATTTTCTAGCACTACTATAAGATTAATAGATGCCTGTCCAACACAAAGTATAGGCAAACCTTACTGATATCTGCTTATCCTGTGGACGCTACCAAAAAAGATTGATATAATTGTATGAAAATTGTGCTGTTTATCAGCGGAAAGAATCCAGGAATAATTGCCAGTCACTGATCAGATACAAAATCACCTGCTTAAAATGGTTTCAGGCATAAATGCTTTTACACAAATTCACATCAGTGTAAATGAAACAAGGGAAAAAAGAAACTCAGTACCATGGGTTCAAAGGTATCAGCCAAATTAGGGAAACAATAAGAAGGTTTATTTTTCTGTTGTAGTCTACCATTAACATAAAAACCTCAGTCATACTAATAAATCTGCAAGGTTTTTCAGTGTACCTGACGTTGCCTGCTCTTTAAGAGAACTTTTTTTTTTAATTTAGTAGTTAATAATGAACTAATTTTTAACTTGTTCCCTACTATTCCCTGTGAAACTTTTATCCCCTTCTCAGTATTTTTCTCTTCTTAAATATTTTTCTGGTTTTCGGTTCTGAAATATTTTCCAGTTTTTCAGTTTGATACAGTTGTAGGAGTTACTCTCACATTCTAATTTGCCTTTTACACATGATTAGTTTTTGTCTTTTAACATACTTTAAAAGATATCATTATTGGACTTGATGACTTTTTTTTTTGCACAACAGCTTAGTGAAGACTTTTTTCTAAACTAATATATAAAGCAATCGGAACATTTAATAGGTTCAGGAAATGGATGTTCTTGCTCACTGACAAGTTCAGAGTGTCATACTGATTATTCATATATATGTCTTATTCTGAGGCAAAAATAAAAAGTAAAAGATCTTCTTTCAAATTACTGTAATAGTAAAGAAAAAAGCCCTTTGTTTAGTTTATCAATGTGAAGGTTAAGAGCTGAATTGTCACGATCTTCAAATACACATCCCTTAATACCAGATAATCTGGCAGACAAATATTTAGTAAGATCTAGTAGCAGGAAACTGAAAATATACGGAGGAAAGTAAGGACACGGAGTTATCTGGAGATAGGGCATGTACTTCTTCAACTGAAGACTTTAAATCAAATGTGTAGATTTATCTCAAAGACATGCTGTGGCTCACAAAGAAATTATAGACTTGACACATGCAGCACTGGATGAATTTCTATTGTTTGTTTTATTCAGAAGATCAGAAAAGATCATTACAATAGTGTACATTGACCTTAAAGCATCAAGCTTGCAATCAGAAAGTGATTACAGTAAACTGTCTTTGAATTTAGGAGATAAGAAAAAAAAGATTTAGAGATGCCACTGTGAAACAGAGAAATCCTTTGTGGAAAAAAACAAAAACCAAAAGAACTGTGTGGTTTTGCCTTGTGCGTAATCAGATATGTAATAATAAGATACCTGATGCTCAGTCTGGAAAAGAGAAGACTTCGGGGAGACCTAGTAGCTGCCTTCCAATACCTGAAGGGAACCTACAGGAAGGCTGGGGAGAGACTTTTTACAAGAGTGTCCACTGATAGGACAAGGGGCAATGGGTTTAAGTTGAAGAAGAATAGATTTAGATTAGATCTTAGGAAGAAATTCTTCAGTACAAGGGCAGAAAGACTTTGGAATATATTGCCCAGAGATGTAGTGGCTGCCCCCTCCCTGGAGGTGTTCAAGGCCAAGCTGGATGGAGCCTTGAGTAGCCTGATCTAGTTGAGAGACGTTCCTGCTCGTGACAGGGAGGTTGGACTAGATGATCTCTAAGGTCCCTCCCAACGTAAGACATTCTATGTTTCTATGGTTCTATGATTCTAATGGGTCTCTTTCCTCTGTATTGTGATGACACTTGTCTGTCTTGCTGTTCTTAACAAATCTTTGGTGTTTTCTTTTTTTCTTGGCTCCAGAAATGTTCAACAGAATGTGTTTCTAGAAGTAATTTTTTCATTTGAACTACCATTGCTGAAAACATAAATCAAACCAAAAACTATCAGCATGAGTGTTATCTAGTACATGTCTTGTTTTTTACATGCTTCTCCTAAGTTTGGAAGTACTGGTCACAGAAGAGAAATAAGGCAAAACTAAGGGAGGAGCTTCTTTCTCTCAAGTCCAGATGACATGATATTCTACATATTCCTTCTTTAAAAATATGCTGTACACGGCAGTATCCTTGGTTCAAATATAACATATGTATGTCATGGCTATTTTTGTTACATGTTCTGCAGTGTTTATAGTTAGTCAGAATTATATATTTTATCTCTTCAGAATATTATAAATCAGCAGTGCATGACCAACCCCAGGAAAAAAAAGATGTTGGAAGACTTAATTCATAAGCCCCTAAATAAAGAATACTTCATCACCTATACTGGGAACAGCTGGTTTTGAACAGGTTTACCTTTGGAAATAAATTTAACAGGGCCTGTTAAACCATTATTTACATTTAACGCTAGATTTTAGCTTGGGTTCCCACAGTCCTAGATGCTCTCCTTGATGCTATATTCTACTGTCTTAAAACCATGTGAAGATAAAGTGGACAAATAAATTAAAAAGAAAAAAAAAGTAACATTTTTAATTTTCCAGAAGTTAGAATCTTTTTAAATTCTTAAAAAATTAGTCGTGCCCGATGGGATATGACTCACGCAATCTAAATTCAATGAGATTAAAAGATCTGATATCAATGTGAAAGTCACCTTCCAAACAGAGTGTTATATGGAAAACCAAAATCTAATTCATAACTTATATATACAAACAAAAAATATGTTAATGTGGTGTTTCAATTTTATTCATGCAGGTGTCTACAAATAAAGCCATATAGCTCATCAAAGGTAGATATGTACTTTAGGGTGCATTGAATAGCTGTCGAGAATCCACCTACTGTTTTCTAATGCATTGAGGATAATGAGCTCTCAGAGTTCATGTAAGCACACCTATATTTCTGTGATCACTCTGGAGCTCATTCCCACTCTTACTGAACAAATGAAATTTCCGTCTCCTCATATTTGCTCATTTTGCATCTTTGGAAACTTTCTTTGAGATTTTTATGTTTGTATCTCTAAGCTCTAAGGGGCAATATTAGAAGCACGTATGCATGACTCAGGGTGTAAATGTGTTCCTTCTTTTAATATATCATGTCTATACAACTCATTTTTTAATTTCTTACATATTTACTGTTGCTAGTAACACATTGAGCCTTCATCTAGAAAAGAATAAATCAGCTCTCATCTGCATGTTGCAAGGTGAAAAAGAACTCAATATTGACTTATTCTAGTAAAAATTGATGTATATAAATGAACTCTGTACCAGATATGGACCTTTGTTTTATATTGTGTTTACTAGAGTAATTCACAAACACTAGTACTACACAAGTTAATGAAGAATTCATTGTACTGTTTAGTTGTGGTTGCTTTTTATCACAGTATAGATATAAGATTCATTAGCTTTCTGTCATGCAGGTAATGACAAAAAAACCCAGTTAAAATTCAGCCAGCAGAAAAACAACTACAAGATCTAAAACCTGATTAGTGAAAAATTAAAAAGAGTGATGGCAACAGAAACACTGCAAAGTAAGGCTAGAAATCTGGCTGCATTATATATATATGCTGAGGCTTGTTATGTAAATTGTGGCCAGGATTCCTTTACAAAGAATATAGATAAGGAATGCAGATCAAAATGACTATAAAATAAAATCTTAGCTGGCATCAAGACTGTGCCTTCTAAGTGAATCTTCCATTTGTCTTCAGGTACTGTGCTTTAGTCCAGATTGTGAAGCAGTCTCAACAGATATGAGCTGAATTACTTTCAGTAAAGCGGAAGTTGTGATTCAGGAGCACTTCAGCTACAAATGAGTGTTCAGCGTGTGCACCAGATTGTACCTTGTCTAAAGCAAAAAAAAAAAAGAAAAAAGAATACCATTAAATGTATTTATTATTGACATTAGGTCTTCACCATTTGCTACTTTACACTGTATAGCCATTTCTATTTGTCCAGTCTGTTTTACAGACATTGCTAAAGAAGTTACTTACTTTAGGTAACAAATACTCACCTATTCATTCTTTCTCTTTCTGTATATTTTTACTAGTAATAAATTAGTGGATAACAATTATATTTACTTATATTTATACGTATATTATTCATATTAATATTTATGTTTGTATTTGTACTTGTATTCATATTTTTATTTGCATTCATGTTCATGTTCATAATTAACATGTAAATACATGTAAATATATGTGTAAATATAGATGTAAATGTATGTCAATATATGTATATTTATTAACGACTACTAATATGCTGTTTGAGTGAAAGCACTAATTCCATACTAACATGAATGAGGAGAAATTATACTAAGCTGTGCAAGACTGCCAAAACACCATGTCACAGGAACTGGGAGTGTGTGTATGTGTCTGCCTATGCATTAGGCTGTTTTGACACAAAACTGATTGTCCAATCCAGGAGCTATGCCAGTGAGGTAGCATGATAATTAACATGATTAGTGGTGTGTTAAACTTCTGAGTCCTATATGAAATCACAAGACACAAGTCTATCAAAAGTTGAAGCATGTTATTCAAGGCATTGTACAAATGCTTCTAAAACACTGACAAGCTTGGGGCATCGACCACTTTTCTAGGAAGCCTGTTTCAGGATTTCACCACCCTCCCAGTAAAGAAATGTTTCCTAATGTCCTGTCACTGGATCCCAGGTAGAAGGAACAATCCCTGAGGTTCCTGGAATGTGTTAAGGATAACTTCCTGACACAGCTGGTAAGTGAACCGACCAGAGAAGGTGCCCTGCTGGACGTCCTGTTTGTGCACAGAGAAGGTCTTGTGGAAGAAGTGGAAGTTGGAGGTTGTCGAGGCAGCAGCAACCATGAAATTATCAAATTCTCTATTATTGGAAACGCTAGGAAGAGTGAGAGCAAAACTGCCACTTGGGACTTCCGAAGGGCAGACTTCGATTTGTTTAGGAGGCTACTTCCTTAATAAAATCCCCTGGGAATCAATTTTGAAGGGTATAAGACTCCAGGAAGGCTGGACATTACTTAGGGAGGAAATCTTGAAGGCACAGGAGCAGGCCGTCTCTATGTGCACTAAGAGAAGTTGGTGGCATAGAAGATCAGGTTGGCTGAATAGGGACATATTGCTGAAGATCAGGGAAAAAAAGAGAGTTTATGGCCCTGGAAAGTTTATGGCCACTCATAGTTAATATAAGGATATTGCTAGGTTATGTAGGGAGCTGATTAGAATGTCCAAGGCCCAGTTAGAAATTAATCTGTCTTTGAAAGTAAAAGATTGTAAGAAAAGCTTTTATAAATACATTAATAACAAAAGAAAGAACAGAGAGAGCCTCCATCCCCTACTAGATCCAGAAGGTAATAGACTAATGAAAGATGAGGATAAAGATGAGGTGCTTAATGCCTTCTTTGCCTCAGGCTTTAGCAAAAGTAACACGTGTACCAAGGGGAGTCAGCCCCTCAAGCCAAGAGAATGGGACCAGGAGCAAAATGTCCCCCCGACAATTCACAAGGAGACAGTCAGGGACCTACTCTTCCACATCAACGTTCATAAATCTATGGGGCCAGATGGGATTCATCCTAGAATTCTGAGAGAGCTGGCAGGGGTGCTCACCAGGTTACTCTCCTTCATTTATCAGCAGTCCTGGCAGACTGGAGAGGTCCCAGCTGATTGGAATACAGCAAATATAACACATATCTATAAGAAGGGAAGGAAGGATGATCCAGGAAATTATAGGCCTATGAGTTTGACTTCAGTCCCAGGGAAGTTGATGGAGCAGATCATCCTTTATGCAGCACATGCAGGACAACCAGGTGATCAGACACAGTCAGCACAAATTTATGAAGGACAGGTCCTGTTTAACACACCTAATCTCCTTCTATGACTGGGTGACCTGCTTGCTGGATGAAGGTAGGGCTGTGGATGTCATTTAGCTCGACTTCAGTAAGGCATTTGGCACAGTTGCCCACAGCATTCTCCTAGAGAAATTAACTGCTCTTGGCTTGGATGGGCATACGCTTCTCTGGGTGAAAAACTAGTTGGATGGCCGAATCCAAAGAGTTGTGGTCAATGGAGTTAAATCCAATTGGCGACTGGTCATCAGTGGTGTCCCCCAGGGCTCAGTACCGGGGCCACTCCAGCTAAACATCTTCATCAATGATTTGGACGAGGGGACAGAGTGCACCCTCAGTAATCTTGCAGATGACACCACGCTGAGTGGAAGTGTCAATCTGCTTGAGGGTAGGGAGTCTCTCCAGCTGGATCTAGATAGGCTGGATCACTGGGCCAAGGCCAACATCATGAAATTCAATAAGGCTAAATGCTGGGTCCTGCACTTTGGCCACAACAATCCCCAGCAGTGCTACAGGCTTGGGGAGGAGTGGCTGGAGAGCTGCCAGGCAGAGAGGGACCTGGGGGTGTTGATGAACAGCCTGCTGAACATGAGCCAGTAGTGTGCCCAGGTGTCCAAGAAGGCCAACAGCATCCTGGCCTGTATCAGAAATAGTGTGACCAGCAGGAGTAGGAAGATGATCATGCCCCTCTATTAAGCTTTTGTGAGGCCTCACCTCTAGTACTGTGTCCAGTTTTGTGTCCCTCACTACAGGAGGGACATTGAGGTGCTGGAGAGGGTACATAGGTGGACTAACACACTGGTAAAAGGCTTAGAACACAAGTTGCACAAGGAAGATCTGAGGGATCTGGGGCTGTTCAGCCTAGAGAAGAGGAGGCTGAAGGGAGACCTCATCGGTCTCTACAACTACCTTAAGGGAGGTTATAGAAAGGTGGGAGTTGGTCTATTCTCCCTAGTGGAGAGTGATAGGATGAGGGGAAATGGATTTAAATTGCTCCAGGGGAGGTTCAGGTTAGATATTAGGAAGAATTTCTTTACTGAAAGGGTTGTCAGGCATTGGAACAGGCTGGGCAGGGGGGGGGGTGGTTGAGTTGCCATCCCTGGAGGTGTTTAAGAGATGACTAGATGTTGCATTGGGGGACATAGTTTACTAGGTTGATAGGGCTGGGACAAAGGTTGGACTCAATGACCTTCAAGGTCTCTTCCAGCTGAAACTATTCTATGATACTATGAAGAGCTCAGCACCTCCTTCTCCACTTCCTCTTCTCAGGAAGCTGCAGAGAGCAATGAGGTCACCACTCAGCCTGCTTTTCTCCAAACTAGTTAAGCCCAGACTCCTCAACCACTCCCCACAGAACATTCCTTCCAGCCTTTTAACCAGTTTACTAACCTCCTCTGGACGCGTTCAAAGACCTTCACATCCTTCTGAAATGGCGGGGCTCAGAACTGTGCACAGTGCTCAAGGTGAGCCACACCAAAGCTGAACACATGTGGAACAATCCTCTCTTTGACCAGCTGGTCATGTAGTGTTTAATGCACTCCAGGATGGGTTTTGCCCTCTTATATGCCAGGGCACATGGTTTACTCCTCTTGAGCTGCTGCCCACCAGCGCCAACAAACCCCTTTCTGCAGGGCTACTCTCCAGCTACACTTTTCCCAATTTATATTTGTGCCTGGCATTACTCTGTTTCAGATGGAGAATCTGATAAGGGGAAATAGTAACCCATGAGAAGCAACCTCCCAGGGTCATTAGGATGTAAGCAATCAGAGGCCAACAGAGTGAAACTGTTAAGTACTCAGTGTAAAAGAACGTAAAACAGAAACAAACTGACAAGGACAGTAGTGATTAAAACAAACTGACAAGAACACTAGAGATAAGGATATCTGACAAGGACTATCTGGTGACGAAGACCCTTGTGAAATCCAATGACAAGTCCTTCCAAATGTTCTGGGGATGACTAGTTTTGAGAAAAAAGTAAAAAGTTCATCACGACGAAGACATAACGGCCTTCATCCCTGAAGACCTCTGCCCAAGACCATCAGGAGGCACCACACAAGCGTCAAGAGGAGAAGCTGCAGACCTCCGGAACAGACTGCCTTTTGGGGAAAATTCATGAATATGTATAGGCATCCAATGAATATGTAGCTTTCACTGCATATAACCAAAGCTGCTGCATCGTTCAGGTATGCACACTTTCCAAAGGAAACTATTCCCCTGTGCATCCAGCTCTGAATAAACATATCTACTTTATAATCTTCTAGTTGTAGAGTTCTTATTCTGTGTGTCAAATCCAGAATTTGGATTTATTAAATGCCACTCCATTAATCATTGCCCAATGCTCCAGTCTATCTAGAGCTCTCTGCAAGATCTCTTCTCTCTTGAGAGAATCAACAGCATCTCCCAGAGTATTATAATCAGCAAGCTTACTAATGGTATATTCAACTCTGGCATCTACATAATGACAAAATTGTTGAAAAAAGGTGGACCCAGAATTGAGGCCGATTTGATCATTATACCCGGAGAGCTCCCTCTTCTATATCAGAATATTCATACTAAGTTAGGCTTAAGAACAACTTGGCTGAATTTTTATGGTAACTAAAAGTGATTGTATAAGAAAAGAATACAAGAGTAAAAAAATAGGGCAAATGTGTATTTTTATTAGAGGAAAGCTGTTAGATACTGTGACAATTTTTATTTTATATAACTGTCCAATTCCTTGTAGTAATTGCCTAGGTTTCCACTGGTATTTGGTTTTTGGTTTGGGATCTGGTGTTGGTTTTCCTTCCCCTAAACTTGTTTTCTTTCTCATAGCATATAAAATCAAACATAATGTTCAGCGGAATACTGTTTACTGGTAAGTATTATCTACTGCATATTACATATAAGATTTTATTTCAAAGGTTCTAGATTATTGTTTCCCTTCTCTTCTAGAAATTTAAAAATATTTTTTAAATACCTTTTCCCACAACCCAAGCAAAGAATGAAATTCCATTGACTCATTTACAATCGTTTGCAATCTTTATTTCCTTTTAAGAGAAACTATGTTTCCCTTTCTGCAATCATACAAAATTTCTTGTATCTTCTATAATTATGGAATATATAATCACTGATGGTCAAAGATAAAAGTAGCCAGGTCATATGATATTTCCAGTACAGTTCCATACAGTTTTAAATTTTTAATGCCCTGCATACAATACAATGTATATGTAATAACATTTTCTTCATAATTTTATCCTGAAATCTTATTTTCTTCTTAAAATTTTTATGGTATGCACGGCTATAGCTCCCCCTTTCTGAAGGGCTATGAAAGCATCGAATATATCAACCTTCTTCAAAACTTATAATTTTTTCTTACCTGTTAAGTGGTCAATCTTGCTTTTTACTTTTCTCTTTCCTAAAAATTCTACACTGTGAACCACAGTAAGCAAGCTATAAATAGCATTTTCTAGCATTGCTACATTGTCCTGACCTTGAATATGGTACAGATTGTCTTTTGTGTAAATTGCTTTACTTTATAACACAGATTTTGGGTTTCTACACAGATTTTTGTGTTTTGTGTTTGTGCCTGCCTTACGAAGCAATATTGTTTCTTAGTATTTTAACAATAGTTTCAAATAACTAGCTAGAAAGACATATATTAACAAATAACACTCTCCACTTGACCTAAACCAGAGGTTTTAACTATTTTAACCACATCACAGAGAGAAAATCTGGGACTGGATAATTCAGCAACCTTTTATTCTATTACCTTCTTTTAACATTACTCTTCTAATTAAAGCCGCAATAGGTTTGATTACCATAAAAAGAAGGAGAGGGGATGGGGGACACTCTTCCTCCAATTAAAAGGAATTGGTTCAATACCGTTAATAACTGCTGAAAAGACTGAATAATTGTGTTGTAACTTTGTCCATGAAATGAATATCTCGTTAAAGCTAAAGGCATGTAATTTGTGAGGAAAAAAAAGCAGAGACAATCAGAGTGTTTTTTCTTTCTGTTTTCACTCCAGGGAAGAGCATATTAAGACAAGCTACTCCCTTTGCTTTGTGCAATGCCTAACCTCGTCACATGTTCCAGAGCAGGGGAGTGGCCTAAATAAAACCTTTTGCTTTGGATGTAAAAAAACCCCCAACAGACGAAATATATAACATCAGGTATATTCAAATAATTATGCAAGTATTCAGCTAATATTTCTGCCTAAAGACATCGGACAAAATTAGTTGTGATCACAGAATAAAAACTATAACACTATATATTGAATATTCCTTTCTAGGTAGAGAGAAGTTAAACCGAATAAATAGAATACGTATTTCCTAAAACTTATATTTTTATTCATTACTGCTGATTCCTGACACCCTGATATGAGCATAATAGGAATTAAATTATTGCCTTAGTGTCTTCAAGAGAAGACTATATACTTTGAACATGTTTTATTATGTTATTCTGATTTTGTATATTTTTAAGAATAGATTTCTATGATCTTATTTCTGATTCAAAATAGCTTAATTAGGATCAATTTATTGAGAAATTAAAGAAAAAAAATATAGTAATTACAGCAGGTAATTTCCATTCATTTAAGATCATAAAATTATAAAATCATAGAATGTCAGGGGTTGGAAGGGACCTCCAGAGACCATCTAGTCCAACCCCCCTGCCAGAGCAGGATCCCCTAGGGCAGCCACACAGGAACGCATCCAGGTGGGTTTTGAAAGTCTCCAGAGGAGACTCTACAGCCTCTCTGAGCAGCCTGTGCCAGTGCTCTGTCACCCTCACAGTAAAGAAATTTCTCCTGAAATAGAGCTGGAACTTCCTATGTTCTAACTTAAACCCATTATTTTTTTCTTGTTCTATTACTGGGCACCACTGAGAAGAGATTGTCTCCTTCTTGACACTCACCTCTCAGATATTTATACCCATTAATAATGTCCCCTCTCAGCTGTCTCTTTTCAAGGCTAAACAGCCCCAGTTCTCTCAGTCTCTCTTCATAGGAGAGATGTTCAAGTAAGTCCCTTAATCATCCTCATAACTCTGGTATTGCAGTTTCCAGTGTTTAAAGCAATACCGGAATACTCCCTTCACTTAACAGCAAGAGGTACCTGCTCAGTCCTACGTGGCTAATTTCCCTGTCTATATCAGGATATACGGAATCCTACAAAAGTATCTTGATACCTGTATGCAAGAAAAATGCAGGCACTCTCAAACTTCCAGTTCTTTGTGCTCCAAATTACAGCTTTCCTATTCATGTTTTACGGGTGCTTTCTATAAAAATGAGCAAAATACATCACTGTTTCTTGTGCTAACATCTATACAAAACAGACAGAGCTGGAAACAATGGTCCACTGTAAAGACCTCTACCACTTGAGTAAGCATAATATATATAGTGCTGTCCACAATGCAGATGAGCCAATGTGGTTTTAAATATGCAGTGACTTAGGAAACAAATAAATGACATGGCTGCATTCATTTTCAAGCTCTAGAGGACTAAAAAAATAGTTGATCCTTGTAATAGACATCGTACAAGATCAGTATCTTCAAACACAGACAGATTCTCTAAAATAAATCCTTGTGGCCCTCCTCTGAACACGCTCCAACAGATCTATGACCCTCTTACGGTGGGGGCACCAGAACTGGATGCAGTATTTGAGGTGGGGTCTCACAAGAGCAGAGAAAAGGAGGAGAATCACCTCTCTTGACCTGCTGGTCACACTCCTCTGATTTGTTTTCCTATTCTGACTGATCATGTATGATTCTATGATTTTTTTATTTTTTTTCCCATGATTTTGCATTTCTTCTCTGTATTCTTCATTCTTGTATCTTCCAAATTATTACAAAACAAGCAAACTTCTTGACACAGACAATATTTTTTTCAGGAGAAAAATGACATAAAATCATTCAATGAGAGGTGTAATGAAATTAAGTGTGGCTTATCAAAGATGAATTTTTCAGGTCAAATAATTATTTAATTAAAATTGTCACTTGGCAGAGGAAGTATCTGCAATTCAGCAGAAAACAGTATGTAAGTTCATAAAACAATATGACAAAGCTTAAAATCCTTTGAGTTCATAGTAGTTGTAACACCTTCATTCACTCCATTCAGAACTCCAAATTTTCTGTATTATAACTTCAGTAGAGGATAATGTGAGACACATGATTCATTTTCACAGAGTTGCCAGACAAGGACTGGAAAAATATAGTAACAATATTTGCTTAAATGATTATTGATAATATCATTACTTGTTCAAGTGTCCATTCTTCTCTAAATATCGGTGTTTTAACTATAATCTATTATAATTTTATTACAAAATAAAAACAAAAGTCTTGTAGTGATAGGATAATTACTATTGCTCTCTTATTATAGTGTTATCTTGGTTAATGTGTGCCTGTAGTTCAACGTATCGCATCACGGCACACATTTTGAAAGCACTGTTTAGCTTAGAAGCAAATCTTGTGAAAACTCCAGTTCCCTTAAAAACACATGTACAGCTAACACATTTTTTTTGAGCTTAATTAAAATATAGATCTTCTATTTGTCCTCTTTTGTGATTCATTTCCTCATTTTTATCATATATTGCTACCTTCTTTGCACTATATGACAGTGATATATGACCAGCCTGTGGATGAGTTAATACTCCGTGCAACCTGAGTGACCTAGCAGGTAGATTCTTCAGGCAGTGCACATCTGAACTACATTTTCAAGGAACCGGACAGGTTAACTTATTACCTTGTTATTCTCTGTGTATTTGGTTAAAGGCTAAGCAGCTACCACAAGGAATCTGACTCTAGACACTTAAGAAATGCCTTTAATATTTTACATTGATCATAATTTCTTAACATTGTCTTTCAGCTTTACTCTCGGCAGCTGGTGGGCTACTCTTTATGAGATGACAAATACATTATTTATGTGATCCTCCTTATCACTGACTCATTTTACAAACTGTGTCTGGTTAGCAAAGAGGCACCTAAAATGCAGTTCTGAGAACCAGGAGACTTTGTTCAACTTAAATCAATGGTAGATTGGCTGTGTGACTTTCAGGTTTTTATAAGTGTTATAAATTATAAGAATGAGTCATATTGTGAATATGAATATTATTGAAATACTCTGTAAATATAATGTTGTACTAAGTAAAATATTTCTGGATAGAAATTTAATGAATGTTGTGCCCTTGTCTCTCCAAGTATTTTCTGTTCTAGAAGCAGTGGTAATGATGGCAAAAAAATAAAACTGAATTTTAAAATTTTTTAGGACTTTACAGATTAAAGATGGAAATTACTCAGTTTCTTTGCTTCTGTTGTGCATTTAATATTTGTCTTAAGATTTATCTTAACATTTGTTTAGAGTACCTTCTTTATTACAGTATTCAGAATGTGAAAATATTTGAGACATATAATGAGAAATATTCTGTGTATTTAGAAATGAATAGTGACACTACTGAATCATTAGAGCTCATTTAAACTTGTTACAAAAGAAATTCAATTATAAACTATTTTTTGCTTATCTTATACTGAAGATAATTTTGTGCATGTAATCTCCAATTATTTGTTAGAAAAGAATTGCAAGATATAACAAAACTGTGTTGTACATTCATATGAGATATACATGTTATTTACACAGAGGTCCTTCTCCAGATACTACATTTTGTTGCTTATATCCTCTTCTCTGACTCAGATTTTTGAGGATTTGATTTCATAGAGTAGTACTTTTACTGACATAATAAGTATGATATACAACTGAAAAAAAATGAATTAAGAAAAAATATTCTACTGTGATTAAATTCAGGAGTTTCATAATCTCAGCTCTCTGCTCCATCTGTTTCCCATGTGTCTGCACATGTAGTTAATAATTCATTTACATATGTTTATGAAAAGCTCCTCCTAGACAAATGAGAAAATTATCATTTAGAACGAATCAGCTGGAGATGCAAGTGATCTGAAGGGAAAACATTGATTCAAAAGGCCCCAGAATGTAAACATTTTGATAAAATAAAACTAAATTTTACTAAAAATATTCAAATCCAGCAAAGTAGGCATATGGTTACACTATATTGAGGGCCTTCATGTATGAAGTCTTGACAACCAAGAACAGGAGATACTGACAAATGATTTAATGCAATTTCATATATAAACTGATACTGCATTTTTTTTTGTTAAGAAAAACACACAGCCAATGAAATGATGAGCAGAGTACTCCATTCATAAGGGCATAAACCTATAGCCAGCATCACTGACTGGTATCTGAGCTAACAACAAACAAAATCAAAATAGCTATTTCCAATATTCAGTCTTTTCTGAATTTCTGTAAACACTATATTTATTTAGTTTAAAGGAATATGTTTCATTCTATAAATAGTTTCTGAACTGGTGTTTAAATATTTTTCATTCAGTAGTCATATCCACCTCAAAAGCGTTTTGAAGCCTTTTGTCAGCAGAGAGCTATATATTTTTAAGTCTCTGAAGGAGTAATCCTGTCTCCATCCACCAGTCATTCAAAACGCTGGTTTTGGCAAAGCTGGTTTTGAAAATGTTTATAGATGTCAGATAAGAGTAAGAAAATAGGGAGTAGTTGTAAAAATCTAAGAAATCATAGAAAACATGCACTTATCTGTATTGCTGTATATCAAGACATCTTTTTATCTTAGAGTTTATTGTGCTCAAAACTTAAAATAACATATATGCTTAATCAATACTGAGGAAATGAATATGTTAAAATACCTTTCCAAGAAGATAGATGCATTGAAAGACAGTAAATCAATGATGGCTTCTAGAGTTGCAAAAATACTCAACTGACAAACATGATTTTCCCTAAGAAAATCTATATTTCTGTTGTCCACTGATTATTGCAGATTTTGGTGTTCTTGCTTTAGGGCATTTTCATCATAAATAGTAAGAAATATGTTAAAAGAAAAAGGAAGAAAAATAATCTTGTTGGTTCTGGTTTCTTGTCAATTTTTTCGTCTAAGATATTTATTATCTGTCCATCTCAAGTGTCTCCGAGTACTTGAAGTTATAATTGAATCTCACCAGCTTTCACATTTCCCTTAATAGACTTGGAACCACTGCTTTTCTGCTGTCTTTATAAGTGGAGGGAAAGTGTCACAAAAAGCCATGTGCCAAAGGGGTACCTGAAGACCACCTTCTTTGCTTTGCAATTAACATACACTCGTATCTCAAGCATCCTGACTATCCGCAGAACAAGAGATCCTCAAAGTCCTCCCATCCTCCTTGCAAACATTGTTATGATACACTAAAAAAAATGTGGAAAGTTACTTTGCTTGACTAAATGAGTTGCAAAAGCAAATAAGCAGGCTGCAGCTGGCTGTTACTACAAAACTAGTGAATCATAAAGTAGCTACAGTTACCCTTACTGTCCCAAGTGACATTACAAATTTTACCTTGGGTTTTCCGCTAAGAGCAAGGGCATAGCTAATATGTATAAATATGAAAATTCATATCAAATAATTGCTTGAGAGTGCTTCTCTGTACAGTGATTGATAGATAAGGATAAAACATTTAAATGGAGCTATGCAGTTTTTAATAAAAAACAGCTGATATGGGATGTTCCCTGTGTGATGTGATTAATGGAGACACACAGCAGTAAACTTTCCAAGTGGTGCTCAGGGACTTAAGCTGTGCGACTCTTATTAATGCTGGTGACAGCTGAGCAGCTAGATCACTGTGTACCACTTTGAAAAGTAATTTTGCTTCAGTAATGGTTTACATGTTATTTGAAATTATTTTAAGAATTAAGCACTTGAAAGAAAATATTTTATGCAAATTTGGTACCTCAAAACAGTAGTTGAAACTTTAAAGCCTGCATATCAGTAATTATTTTCCTAAATTCCTATTCTAGTTCTATAAAACAGAATGCCAAGATTGCTGAAAAATATCTTAATATGAAGTCAGTACAAAGTATATTCAAACATAACATTTTCCTTCCACCAAACTTCTCTTTTTACAGGAAAATATTTGATTTAAATGAGGATGTGGGAAATACAATATACGCAGAATGAAGACCTTAATGACATCTCCTCCTCCGTCCTCTGCCACCCTCTTTCTTATTGCTTTTCAGCGTTATGTATTGGAACATTTCCATTTTAAACATACCACTGAATTTGCATCCCAGTGGACAAAGACAGTTGAATAATGAGAAACTTTTTTAGTTTCATGCAATGTGTGTAGATTTAGTGATACTGACTGGGTGTCAGCTGTTCTCTGAGGACACAGCAGTCCAGATAACTGGTAACCTGAGCAGGCACAGGCCTGTGCTGTGCTGTTTGCATCCCTTAGCCTCAGAGCACACTTGGCCCTCGCTTTGTAACAGAGGAACCTGCAGGCGGGTCCTGCTTGGTAGCAGCAATTAATCCGCCTGTGCCTTAACATGAAGTCTGCTTAAAGATTTTGTTTTATTTAAAAATCTTTTAAATGTTTCTTCCTTTTGTTTAGTCTGCATCTATTCGATGAATTGGTCAATCCCTGTTGTAAGGTATTTTAAGATTATCTCACCAACATGCTTCAAGTGAACACTAAACTTTACATATAGAACATCAGGGATGATTTTGTAAATATTAATAATTGCAGCCGCAATTTCTGCTTCAGTTGTTTGAAGGTATTCTCCTACCAGTGTACAAATTTTACACACACATGCACAGAGCATAGTTGTTCTTTTCTACATATTTCTTTCAGAGTTATCTTTATTTTATATATTTGTTCAGTTCCAATCCTTTTCCAAGTTACTTAATTGCCATCAAATAGTAACACAAATCTCAGTTGTTTAAAGACTGGATCACTTTATACTACTTTTTTTTTGACTGGGAAAAATATAATTCTGTGAAACTGCAAAGCAATATAGCTTCCCTTACTGTTCAGGCTGCATATCAAAATTATTTTCAGCTTCTGATGGAGTACACATGGTGAAGACGCACAGTGCAATTTAACACTTTAAAGTAAGTATGCTTAATCTGGCTGTTTTATACAGTTACTTATATTGTTATGATACTAAGTACAGTTTCTTCATGCTTGACTTTGCTTTTCAGCCTTTTTTGATTATAGAAAAAGAAAGCATTTGTAATCATAGCCTTTCTGTTTCTCTTCATTCCATTCTCTAATTAACTTTTTAAATCATTTTGGCTGCTTTCAAACAAATCTCATGGAGAGATAAGAATTCAAATATAATTAAAATCCTCCCCATTTCTCATCAGTAGAAATGAGAAAAGCTGCATAAATATCGCAGATGTGAGAAAGCTTTGCTCAGTGCTTATTTCTTCTAATACATCAAAGAAGAAATGAAGCCTGGACTTTTGTGGGATGCATTTAGAATGTACAGAGAAGGTTTAGACTGAAAATGCCAAGAATATGGAAGTTGTGACCTCTTTCCTTTCTCCTCAGCTGGATGATCTGTCTGCACCCAAACCCCTGAGGCTATCAGTCTCCCAGACAGCCACAACCTGTTCCGGAGGCTGGTTGCTGGTGTTGAAGACAGCTCCATCCTTCACTGCTCAGTCTGAGTTTTGGATACAGGTTCAATCATTCATCTTATTCCTCTTGACACATGCTTGCTCATCCCTGATTTCTGGTTCCTGCTCTGGCTTCA
>NW_009734435.1:0-7568 GCF_000703405.1 Apaloderma vittatum | reverse complement strand
CCTACACTTGTTTATCCTCTGTTTGCCCTGCTTTTAGAGGCCTGATTAGCAGTAAACACAGCCTCCCTGGCTTCCTCTACATGGTCAGTTCCTGATCCTGCACATCCCTTGCAACTTCTGGTTTACCTAATGACCCTGAGCACACATATCATCATACTGCAGGCTGAAAAGAATCAAATAAAATCAGGTTAGAATGTATCTTTTGTATAAATATCTTTCTATCCGCTTATCTAGTCTTTTAAAAGTGAGAGGTAAATTTAATATCAAAACAGCCAGGAAAATGTTGGAAACCTACAGAATTAACAGCCAAATAAGAATTAAGATTATTTTGAACCACATTTAGAAGAAAACCTGTACAAGGTGATGACTTAAAAGAATTATTTTCTGAATCTGTAGGCAAATATACCCTGAATGGCTGTGTGGGCACCTGGCCACCTGTCAAGGTCAAACCACCACACTACCTCAATGCATTTTTTACTTCATTTATTTATTTTTTCTGTTTACTTATCTTGAAGGCTTGTTGTGTCTAAGTCTGAATGCAAAAATTCCCATATATCCCTATGGAAAAGAAGTCATATATAGTGAGTTTGGAGCTCATCAAATATTCCTCCAAATTCAAAATGAAGCTGCCTTCTCAGCTCAGTTTCTGATTACAGAAGCACAGGGCTTAATTCTTTTTTCTAATTCCTTCCATTCTATAAGTAATGTCTTATATCCTTACAACATGTCTTAATGTCTCCCTTTCAGAAGTCTGAACTTACTTTTTCATTTAGTACTGCAGGTTCTAGATTAATTTTAAAAATTATTTGTGGTGTAATAACTGTTTTAAGTTACGGAAGGTTGATAATAACTAAACAAGCCGTGTACATGAATTGATCTATTTGGACTCTCATGACTACTATTAAAAGCTTGGCTATTCCAGATGCTAATGCGCATACAGTCTCCATAATGTTGAAGCAGAGAGAAAAGATCATCACTGTCTGAGGTGTTTACAACCAGAACATACAAAGCAACCAATGGGTGGGGAAAAAATTTCCTATGTAAAAAAAGTGACCACTGAATTCTGACCTATGAAACTCATATTATTTCTTTGATTTCTATCTGGTTACAAAAAAAATTCAGCAGATATATCTTGAATTAAATACTTGTTTGAATGCCAGGATATCAGTGTTTATCACTTTCAGAGGCTTGCAAATGAAGCGCATACCTTCAATTTAGTCATGGCATTGTCTATGTGATGACTGAATATATGCAGATGTCTGAGACAGTGTTTGGTTAAATTAAATTATCCTTCAGTTGGAACAGTTCTATCAAAGACTCCAGTCAGAACTAGATATGAAGACAGGAGGAAGGGAGGATTTTGGCAGGCTGTGGGAGCACCTGTGATTCATGTGATATAACAGCCAGTCATCAGATCACACTGAACATTTCTGAGTAGAAGGACACCACTACCACAACTGCTACTGAGCTCTTTCCAGTTAAAGCCAGAGGAATGTGGAAGAAGGTCAAATCGATTATAAAGCTCCAAGAAGTGTGATCTACTTCCACTTTGATGTTAATACATAGAGAAGAGGTGTCATCATTTTAATTTTGCTCTTTCTCATTTGTTTAATTATTTTCTCATTCAAGGTCTAATTTTAATTATTTTATTCACCTATTTTATCTGCTTGATTCAACAGCCCTCTTGGCTTTTGTCTCTATGTAATTCTTACATTTCTTCCCAGAAGTTATTATTTTCTAGGATTATGATAAGATTATTTGAGTAACCCTTAAATGTAGATGGAACAGATGAAATGCAGGTGTAGCATAATCAAATGAACTGCAGACTTACTGTGTGTCTCAAGATGAAAGTGAAAATAAACCAATGAATACATAATTTTCAAGCTAAATAAAAATATTGGAGTAAAAGTAAGTTCTTAAAAGCCTTCCCTGGTTTAAGTACTGTATTATAGCAGGTGCTATGTTATTATGCTACATAAATGGTAAAATAATAGATTCAAATTATGTAGTTTCCATATTTGTGTATTATAAATGATAAGTAATACTAGCAATGCATTTTCATGTTGATAAATTGATGTTTCTTCATATTAGTGTTTAAAAAAATTGACCACATAAGGACAAAATCAGTATTCCTTATTCATGGAAGTATCTTATTTCAGAAAGATGAGACAAGACATTAGCAAACATATTAGGAGATTTTTCAAGGCACTGTGATTAACCTAGTGCTCTTATTGCAAACATAAATTATATTTTTCATGAATGACAAGTTACATGCTTCATTGGGAAAATGTAAAATATTTTACGAAGGACCAACTGTGTTTCAAAATAATAAAAACATTTCTTGAACACATTTAGTGTAAAAGTAAACTCAATTATCTGATCCATGGACCAGTGATGAGTATTATTTTATTATAATTTCCAATCTGACGCAAAAAAGTATACATTTCCATTCTTACATTTTATTGATCAGTACCTTTGTGAAAAAAAAAATCAGTCTTCTATAAACATGTAAGTAAGTTTTGTATATGTTCAGTGATGTGAAAGACTAGATCAGATATTCACACTGTTGTCATGTGGTGAATTCTTTTTTGCCTACTTCTTTATTTCCTAAGTGAAAAGGCTATGGATTCCATTTAACAGTAATAGTAATGGAGCCAAATAGAAACATCTGTGTGCGACCAAGCATACACATAGTATCTGAATAATGTAATTTACCCAAACTTATTTTGGAGTATTCACTGATATCCCTTTGGACTAAGCCTAATTCCTTTGTTAAGCCTAGGAGAGGCGTTACTAACACACTCCTGTCACAGAGGCACCTACAGAGTAGACGGGGAAGCTACTAAAAATTGATTTATTTCAATCAGAAAACCACCATGCACTCTGACAGACAAATTACAAATTCAGATGGTCATCTGGAATACATTACTACACAATTTGGTTCAGGATCTCGTGACTATTCCTTTCAGAAAGGTCACCCAAAAATCACATAAGCTAGATCTGAAAAAGGGAGAAAGATTCTCACTCCAGGGTATTCAGAAGAAAGGAATCACTCTCACAAGAAGCAAAGGTTCACTCAAGGATATATGCAGATAGTATCACTCAGCAGACAGGGGGTGAGGGTTCACTCAATTCTGGGAAGTTTCCTTGGGCGCATCCCAATCCAAGGGGAGAGTCCCAGACTGCACACCTGTTGCTTCAAGGAGGAACAACTACAATCAGCTCTGGTGAGGCCTTTTATTGTACCCTCATGGAGTCTGGCTTGTGGTCTTTTCCAATCAGCTTGGGAGCCAGTACAAAAATCGTTAGATAAGCACTCATAGCAAAGTGATTAGGTTTTAATAGCTGTCCTTGACAGGGCTTTGGCCAAGCCTGCTGTCACAAGCCCATGCTCATGTAAGGATAGAGGTAGATTCCAAAAGATATTTCAGCCTGGCATCTGACCTTTCATAGCATTCCATGCTCTTGGTTCTTTATGCCCTTATACAAAACAACAGTAATTCTACTGAACAGAAAGGGTGGAGCAGAGGCGGGGAACGACAAAAGGAGGAATGCCTTCAGTTCATCAGTTAGAAATATCTCCCAAACAACATCGATTTCACATGATAGAATGTATAATAAATCAGGTCATATGATGGATCACACAATGAGTAAATATGACAGTACTTGTTTTTTCTTCATTTTCTTAAAATTGTTTTTTAATTGTTCATAGGGATGAAAAATATCAACTCAATATGAAACCATAAAGGGCAGATACATAGTTCAAAGAAGATGAATTGTGATATACAGTATTTCTGCAGATGAATATATATTTCCAGTAGTGAATATGTTCAATTCCCTTTAGAGGTGAAAAAAATCTAATGAGTAATCCTGTTTTGACTGTGCTTATGAACCACTGAAAATGAGAAAAAAATTATATGACTGTTATGTCAAAGCAAATTGGTGATATGTCACCTCGTTTGCAACTTCAAAGAAATAACTCTCTAAACTAAATTGATAGTTTAGAAAGCTGACATTGGTTTATTAAAAAAGTTGAGGATGTTTGGATGCTAGATGAAACTAGCATACTGCATCAAGTAACTGCAGCATATTTATTTTATAACTTATTAGTATAAACACACCTAACTTGCCGCTAATTCTACATAAAGGGTTAGTGATAATGGCTATATTCGTCATTGGTTCAGTATATTAAAATTAGCTTCACCCGTCATGTAAATTAGCACGCATGCTCCTTGCAGGTGTGGGGGACCGAGTTTTTTGCACTCTGAATTGAGTTGATGCTTGTGATCTCACACTGCCACATTTAATTTTGGCTCACTTTCAGCATTTCATAAACAATTTTTGATGTTTTGATACCCTCCAATCTCCATAATGGGATTTTTGACTAGAAAAGCCCCACTTAGGTCTGGTTCTACACACCCTCAAGGACAAACAACTCATTAAAACTTTCTAAACAACAGTTTACTTGCTACCTCCGGGTGCACACTATCTTATTATATTTTCTAATAATTGGAAAATTTCTTTCTCTCCTCTTCCCAGCATTGAAGCATTATTCTTTTAAAGACTGATTTACCACTCTTAAGGAGGTAAAAATTATTCTGCCTCTCTTATGGCAACAGTCTGGTAAAGAATTGTACATCTGTTGAAAGTATTTGGAATATAAAGGAGCTTGAAATGAAAAAAAAATTTTTATATTGTTCTTAGATCATAGTGTAACACACACTGACTTTTGAAGGATAGGAAAATCAACAAATAGTTGAGAGTAATGGGGGCCCTAACATCTTTCTGGATCACTGACTATTTCTGAAACTGATGTAACTATTACATTAAGCAGTTTAACAAGAATATTATTTAGACAAGTTATTGAAACTAATTCTGCTCTCTCATTCAGCAGTTTCCTATTTTCTTCAGATTAATACTTAAAACTATATGTTCATTGAAATCAGTTCAGATCTATCTTATGTCTTTAGATAAAAGTAAAATATAAATTGAGGAACTATTAAATTTTCAAGAAATAAATCTCTTCAGGAAATTAATTTTTGGGTTTGATACATAAAGATTACACGCTAATTATTGAAACAACAATGTAGAACACTGAATCTTTCAGTAACTCTGAATCATAACTAAAAGGTCAGCAACTGCAATTTCCATACACTTGTTTCAGCAAAAATTAGTTTTCTCTGTATTACAGTATCCTTTCCACCACAATGGACTTTAATTGCCATTGCAATTTCCTAATAAAATAGAGTATAAAATTAATAGTTTAGTTTCTTAGGTTTTACAATGAGAATGAAGCAAATTAATAGTATTTATTTGTTCTTATACCTATAAAAAATTGAAGGTAAATATGAATGTAATGCATTAAAATTGAAAAGAAAAAAAATTCTTGATAGCAAAAGAGAGGAACTATAAAGATTTTCAGTTTATAAATAGAATTATAGAATCATAGAAACATTCAGGTTGGAAAGGACCCTTGGGATCATCAAGTCCAACCATTGACCCTACTCTACAGAGTCCACCACTTAACCATATCCCCCAACACTACATCTAAACGACCTTTAAATGCCTCCAGGGAAGATGACTCAACCACCTCCCTGGGCAACTTATTCCAGTGCCTGACTACTCTTTCTATGAAAAATTTTTTTCTAACATCCAGCCTAAATCTACCCTGTTGCAGCTTGTGGCCATTCCCTCTAGGTCTACTACCAATTACCTGTGAGAAGAGACCAGCAACAACCTCTCTACAATATCCTTTCAGCTAGTTGTAGCGAGCGATGAGATCTCCCTTCAGCCTCCTTTTCTTCAAACGAAACAGCTCCAGCTCCTTCAGTCGCTCTTCATAAGATTTATTTTCCAGGCCCTTCATCAGCTTTGTTTCCCTGCTCTGCACTTGATCCACCACCTCGATATATTTCTTGTTTTGAGGTGCCCAAAATTGGATACAATACTCAAAGTGAGGTCTCACTAGTGCTGAGTACAGAGGGACAATCACGTCCCTACCGCTGCTGATTACGCTATTTCTAATACAAACCACGATGCCATTGGCCTTCTTGGCCACCTAGGCACACTGCTGGCTCACATTCAGATGCTTGTCTATTAGAATCCCAAGGTCTCTTTCTGCCAGACAGCTTTCTAGCCATATTTCCCCAAGCCTGTAGCATTGCATGGGGCTGTTGTGGTCCAAGAGCAGGACCTGGCACTTGGCCTTGTTGAAGCTCGTCCCTTTAACCTTGGCCCATTGATCCAACCTATCCAAGTCCCTCTGTAGAGCCTCTATCTTTGTGCAGATCAACACTCCCACCCAACTTGGTGTCATCTGTGAACTTACTGATGATATCTTCTATGTCCTTATCAAGGTCATCAATAAAGATGTTGAATAGAAGTGGTCCCAATACTGAGCCCTGCAGAACACCACTTGTGACCAGCCACCAGCTGGATTTAACTCCATTGACGACCACTCTTTTGGCCCATCTGTCCAGATGGTGCTTTATCCAGAGGATCGTATGCTCATCCACACTATGAGCTGCCAGGATTTTTATGAGTATTCTATGTGGAAAAGTGTCAAATACTTTTCAAAAGTCTAGATAGACAATATCCACTGCGCTTCCCTTGTCCAATAATCGGGTCACTTGCCATAGAAGGAGATCAGGTTTGTCAAGCAGGATCTGCCTTTCAGAAATCCATGCTGACTGGGCCTGATCCCTTGCTTGTCCTCTAATTGGCATGTGATGACACTTGAGATGGTCTATTCCATGACCTTTCCTTTTCCTTTTTTAAGATAATGTCCTCTGAAATCTCACTTCTTGTAAAGTCTGTACAATGATACCTGTAAGTCATTCCAGTTTGTGGGAGTCTCCACAGGTAGGCAGAGTACACTTTCAGCTTCAGTGTATATTTCCTTTATGTACTTCTTGTTTCAGTGACTTGTGTTGATGTGCTTCATGCTAGCATGCATGCTGTTGTGCTTAACACAAAAGAAAAATCGGAAACTTTTTTTGTCGATATCTATAATGTTACAGTGTGGATGAACCTCCTCATCTTTGGGATCTGTATCAGGGTTCAGGTTGAGATCAGTGATACATGTCACCAAACATGGACATACTTCTTGTATGACCAGGTGACATGCCTAATGGATGAGAGAAAGGCTGTGGATGTTGTCTAACACCGTTTTCCACAGAATTCTGCTAGAGAAGCTGGCAACTCACAGTTTAGACATGTGTATTCTTCATTGTCTGCGTGACTGAGCTGAAAGAGAGGTGGTGAATGGAATTAAATCTAGTTGGCAGCGGTCTTGACCCGCTTATACCTGATAAAGGTTAGAGTCAAGGCAATTTGTTTAGATCCCAAAGGTGAAATTAAGACACAAGTGGTGTCAGATGTCACAAAAGCAAAACCCTTTATTGATTAACAACTACTGGAGAGTGGTAGGAAAGAAAGATAAGGAAATGGAAAAAGAAAGCAGTAAAATATTTAAGATAGCAAGAAGCATAGCTACCACCACATATCCAGCGACGTCTCACAGGTCTACCTGTTTTGATGTGGTGCCGTGGACTCACTTGAGGGAAAAG
>NW_009734434.1:57405-57700 GCF_000703405.1 Apaloderma vittatum | reverse complement strand
CTTGCCTTTTGACCTCCGATATAAGGTCTCCTTTGTCCTCTGGCAGGGGAACATCCTTTGCACATAACTTAGGATATGAGGATCCTTTCTTTACAGCATTATAACCCGGATCAGCAGGGGTTAAAGGAGCTGATGGCACAAAGTTGCTTTCTCCACACCAAAAGTTTATCTCCTCAGTTGGGAAAGCAAGCGGAGAAGCAAGGTCAGGCGGGGGAGTTTTAGGAGAATATGAAGAATCTTTAGGAGGCTCACAAACAGGCAAAGGTTTCTCAGTGATGTCCTTGAGCTCAGCGCA
>NW_009734434.1:40725-57318 GCF_000703405.1 Apaloderma vittatum | reverse complement strand
TCCAAACTTGAGCAAGACGTATTGCGGTTTTGTTAGCCAGAGTAACAGAATCCCAAAGATCATTTCCAAGTTGCCGCCACCCCGACAACGCAAATACTTGATTAGTCTCTTTAAAAATTCCTTTCAGCTGCCCCCACGACAGCAACTCTTCTTTTTCTTCACGTTTTATTTCAGTCTCCATTTTCTCAGCTAATTGCAACAAACACTTAACTGTTGCTTTTTCTTCCGCGGATACTGCGTTTCCCATGCCGCTAGCACGTATGCATACGATTTTCCTGCCTCTCTCGAGCAGCCCGGCGCGGACCTTCCATACCACCGGCCCTAGCAGCCTTCCTCGCTTTTTCGCTGGTTAAAGATCCCATTTTGTTCCTTACGGGATCATGTCGGGGTTACCAGAACGTGGGAAATCCATGCGAGACGGACTAACAGCACACCAATATGATGCTCCGTAACGCCAAGTTTATTCCAGTCAGAAGGCTACTTATATAGTATAGTTAGTTCCTTACACACGTACAGCATTACATAATTGTTACATGATTGGTCATATACCCTGTCCATGCACTACATGATTGGTTACACGCTACTGTCCACGCGAAGAGCACGCACCTAACTAGTCACTGTGATAGGTTCTTGTGTACAGCGTCAAATCTCCTGATTCTTCTGGCCTACCTTCTTATCAAAGATACTCCCGACACCTGCATTGTCTTCAGTAGCCTTATAATTAGCTGCCTCAGCACCTTCTGTCGGTGACCTCACCAAGTTTCTATGTAGTAGGCCCCAACAGACTGCAACCGTTTGAGTGCATTATCTACAATATGTGCAACACTTCTGCCCTGTTAGTGAAACACCTCTTAACAAAGGATTGAGCAAGGAACATCTACAGTTCAGGTTTCAGTGCCTCCTAAAGTACAACTCTGCTAACTGGCATAGAAATGCTGTAGTGTGAAGGTGAATAGTAAACTAACAAGAAGAAGAGAGACAAAGTGAGGTAGAAAAAAATTCCAGGTGAGACATTTTTTATGTCTGGCCAGGTATTACCAGTTTAAAATCCTTCTGATCCCCTAGTCTATAGCGCTGTATGATGTGGGTCACGCAATTCCACATGCTATCTGTTGTGCCTCCAGTATCACTTGGAAATCTATTCAGTGGTGAAAAGATTTTCCAGGAACATTGCTCCATTCGAGGAAAAGAAAAATGTGGGGCTAAATTCAGGACAGAACTTCCCACTGTTAATGATGAAATACAGATTTCAGTTTGTCAAAATTGAAATCAGAGCAGTAGTACTCAACCTTTCTGAGTTCTGCATTAAAACAATTAAGATCTGCTTCAGCAAAGCAGTGTCCTTGAAGTTAAATGATGTACTTGAGGTCTGCCAAAAGCTCTTTTTTTGTTACTGTCCTTTCCTTAGTCTACACAGACTGCAGTACTGTGATAGGAAAGCGTCACACTGCAGTGCACAGTCATCAGCTCTCAATGCAGGCTTTGGAGGCTGCAGTGTAAGACTGCAATGCTACACTGCAGAGCTGCTGAGCTTTTGAAAAGAAGCAGTTAGATCTGGTTGAACAAGCAAAATGTTTACTTGTGGGATTAAATCTGTTTTGCTGTGAGGGGCTTGTGTTCTTTGCCAATATTTCTGTAAGAGCCACAGGACTTGAAGGAAAATCAATCCTGTTTCCTTGTCAGCTATGAGAAAAGCGAACTAGCTCTGGCACCCTTCTTCTGTACACCTGAGTGCTGCCTCAATGCTGCATTTTTTGCAAAAATAATGTGAAAACTCCCGAGGTTTAGGTTTTATATTTCCTTATGGTATTGGTGGAAGAGAGGAGAGAGAAGAGACCAGCAGCAGCAAAGAATAGGGAGCTGACACAGGGTAAGAAATTTCTGTTCAGTAGGACTGCTGCAGGGGTTCATTTGAATGGCCTGGCTTCAATCAGGAAAATCATACAGGCATCTGCAAGTTTTCCCTGTGTCTTTCTCAAGGGTAGGTAAAGCTGATGCTATCGGACTGTGACAATGAATAGCTGATTTCACAGATACGAGGGGCAGCATGGCTGTCTGAGGTAAGCTAACTCTGTCCTTTTCTTCCACACACGGTTGACCACTACTGTGGTTATGGTGGGTGAAAACTGGCGTCTCCAAACCAGTTGTTGATCAGAACTATGTGATGGCATTAAGGCTCTGTGAGGATGTTTGGGCTTGAGGCATATTAGGAGGATATTATGGGGCAGACCACTGTAGCATATAATTCTTTCAATATTTGCCAATCACTATTTTCAGCAAGGTCATGTGATATTGCTCTTGAGGCACACTTGTACAGTCCTGTTCTCTGAAAGCCAGTTCTGTGCCAAGGCAAAGTCCCTGGAAGGTAATGTCTTAGGAGATGAGGTAACCTGGCAGTTACCTGCCAGTGTGTTCCTGGAATGGAAGATGGAGCAAAATACCTTGATGTATTTGGACACCTACATTTTAAAAGAGCAGAGTGTCTGTCTCTCTGAGATGGTTCTGTTTTACTTTCCAACAGGTGAATTTACCATTCAGCCTTCTGCTATTGTAGGCGTCACAAGTAATGCAGTGTGGCTACACAAAGACTTCTGCCACAGATGTATATTCAGATGCAAATAAGCCAAATCAGATGCAAATGTGTCATCTATATACATGGGTATGGATAATTACATAAAGCAAATCTCCTCTCCAAATGATTATAAAAGACCTCAAATGGTTAGAAAGAGTACTGCCATGTTAATGAATAGAATAGCAAACAGGAGGCTGCCTGTGTTTCTCAGCAAAAAGAAGTTTCTCCTAGGAGAAAGGTCTCCAGCAGACTCTGAAGATCTTCTAAGAACTAGGATGTCAAGACTGCTGGAGATAAAAACTGTGTATTTGAGAGGGGAACATGATGTACATATCTTGTTTTTGTAAACTTTCTGATGTGACTAGTTCATATGTCAGGTTCTGTGGCAGATGGGTGTTTGATTAGACACAGAAAGGCTGTTCTCAAGTTCTGTTTTTTCTTGAGTTAGACAGCAGCAGGAAGCATTACATGTTAACATGACCAGAATTTGGCTGCCTTCTCCTGTAAGTGAATGAAAAGAACCTTTTAATGACCATATGTCAAGGAGTGGTGAAGCTGCCATGACACCTTCGGTAAGCACTGTGCACAATGGGTTCTGAGGACAAGAGACAAGCTCTGACTGCAGAGTGATGATTTCTCCTCTCAAGCCTGGAGAAAGAACCTTTCTCCATAAACCTATTTTTGACACACCCACTGCTTTTTCAAGCTGATAAGAGCTGATCTAGCACTTCAACACAGTGGAAAGCCAGAAATAAGATATATGCAGCCTCAGTCCAGTGCATTTCTTTTTTGATTATTGTTCATGTAACATATTCAGTAGAGATTGTCCCTCTGTTTGGCTATTTAATCTCTCCATAATATTTCATCTGTTGCCTATCAGTTGCCAAGGACAGAGACCATTACCTTATTGGTGTGTTTGCTTTTATATCACCGATCTAAGCTTAATGGTGGTCTTAAAGATAGATGTTAAAAAATGAGCAAAACATGTAAATTGAACAGTTAGCAATGTCTGCCACATATCAAAAAATAACAACAAAACTTCATAAATAACAAAGTATTATCTTTCCATGCAGGAAGTTGTACAACACTACAAAGACTAATTCCTATTAGATTGTGCTACAAAACTTCCTTAGGAGAAAACAGAATTAAGAACGCATGTCTGACTAGTGCATGTGGAAGGACAGAGTGTCTTTTCAAGAACTAAATATGAGACAGCAATTAAAAGCCCCTCTGATTTACACTTGAAACCCATCAGAATGATTGAGATAGCACTAAACAGAACATGTGCATGATGTACCTTTGTCAAAGGAATTTCAGAGTGGAAGAAGGCTGCTTTGCATTTCCTTTACCAACCACCAATGGACTGAGTAGACTTGAACATTACTTGTGGCTGAGAAGAGTCATAGCCCTCTGAAAACAATCGTAATTCACCAGCAGGCAATGGAAAGCATTGAAAACTGTTGAGTCAAGTCATAAACTTCCCCCAACATTTCTCTCATGTCTGGGTTCAGATGCAATAGGACAGATCTGCAGTCTCAACTTTAGAGAGATTATTTCCTAACTATTGTCCTGAGCACTGAAACAGAAAAAAAGTAGAACAAGTTAAAAGGTGGGTGTTGGTGGGGGTGGGAAAGGGGGTGGTGGGAGGCATGCAGTCAGTTGACATTACTTTTCCTTTTGCATATGATTGTTTTGGAACACAGAGTTGGCAACCTGCATCAGAGAATTAGATAAATAAAAGAAATCATATTATCAGATTATGGTCTATTGCTGGAATTAATCATATTTAAGAGATATTTCAGCCATTATATCAATTCAAAACCCCTCCAAAGCAGTTTAAAATATAGTGGGCACTATTTTCGTACATTTTTAGGTGCAAAACTGAAATGGCTGTGGTGATTATCCAAAAGTCTAGTTACAAATGCAAGCAGACAAGAATTTTTGTCCCTTCCATGGGACTAGAATGTGCTGGTTTCAGACTTCAGGACTATTCAACATAGCTGCAAAGACTTTTCATTTGAATTTATTGTGATAGAGTGATGTTGCTATAGTAACAGGGTTTTGATGCAAGTTCCTGTGCTTGCTCTTTTGCAAAGAGACGTTATCTGAAGCTCATATTGGCATTGCTGTGTTGCTTCTGGATGTTTATGTGAATTAATTGAAATATAATTTTTTATAGTCACAAATTCCCAGGAAGAGTTGTGTTGGAGTGGTGCAGCCACTCCACAGGGAAGTGTTTCAGTCTATCTGAACCGAAAAAAAGTAGTTATTTCTGAATTGAAATAGCCAGAGCACTCTACATGCCCTTTTTCATACTATTTCTGGTTGAAAAGTGTCTTGAAGTCTTGCAGGACTGAGACCAGTTTATAAGAATCATGCTGGTAAAATAATCACACTCAAAAGTCTGAGAAAGATTCACCCAAGTCACTGCCTTGCTAACAATTCTCATTCTTTTATAATGGCAAAATTATAATTGTATTTTTTTATGTTTCTATCCCCTACTTGTTTTTTCTGGCCTTCTTTTAGTCACCTGTGTTAAGTATAGTGGAAACAGGTCTTGCTGTTATTATTATAGAAGAAGAATGCTTTGTCTTGTTAGTACATTTCAAAGCTTCTACAGTGGCAAAGTCTTTGCAGGTTTGTGCGGTTCCTGTAAGATGCAAAGGAGATACAAAAGCATTTTCAGGCATCCTCTCATTCAGTGAAGTGTAGAGTCCCTCAAGATGTACTCTAAAGGCAAAGATGGGAGAGTCACAGAAGAAAATTGCTAAGGCAATCTTACTCGATAAGAGGAAGTGTACAACAAAGCAAACTACTGGCTTGAGTGTGACAGACTGCATACGAGATACAATTTACTGAAATAAGACAAGGACTGAAAAGGGGCAGGTAGACAGTTCATTGTTTCATTGACTTGAGGGGATAACTGTTTTATTTGCTTGTTTAGTTGAACATTTAGTTGCTCAAGACTTGCAGTGAGGAAGACTGTGATAAGGAAGTGCTGGCAAGATGCATTTACCAGGCTGTGAGGGCTCATAAGGACTTGAAGAAAATTGCTGCAGGCATCAGATCGGAGGAGATACTAACCACATCCACCCTAAAATATGGGACTGGTGGAGCATTGCAACTCTCTAGCTTTCCACAATGAGCTCAGTCTAAAGAAATATTAGAGAGGAGTGAGGAAAGGAAGCTTGAATGTTACATCTAAGACCTATATTTAAGTCTTTTTTTGTCACCAAATAACTTTGAGAAGTCAGTTTGCACTGGTTATTTCTTCAGATGTCTTGAAGAGAGTGTTCTGAAAGTTTACAGGTAGCAATAGACAGTCTGCCAGAAGGCCTAGCAGGGTACTAAGCTTTCAGGTATGCTCAGATGCAAGTCCTTTATCTGCTAAACCATTGATTTGGAAAACACAGAGACAATGTAAACAATAGGTAAAGTATTCTGGTGTGTCAGATTACACTGCAAGACAAATTAAATTAAACCTGTTATCTGCATAATTCCACCTAGTGTTTGGGATATCCTTGCTGTTGTGAGTATGCACAGTTTTCACTTTTGAGGGCAGCAACTGTTATGTTAACATAGTTTGGATAGTTATTAATTTTATCTGAGATGACTTGGGATGTGAAAAGAAAGGGAAGAAGAACATGTTCCCAAAGGAACAGGGAGAGGAGTCTGGGAGTGGACAGAATGAAAGAATGAAAGGGGCTCCCTGCCCATGACAGGGATGTTGGCTTAGATGATCTCAAAGGTCCCTTCCAACTTAGGCCGTTCTATGAAATTCTATGAAAATATGTGGGAAAGGTGTCATGTGTTTGAGTCTGGAAAGGTTTTTGAGAGGCGAGTGTAGAGCTGTGTGGGATGACTCCTGTGAAACTTCAAGAGCCTCTCCCACCCCTAGTCAGGAGTTAGATCCGCCTCTAGCCAGAGCCAGGCCAATCACTGCCTCTGCAATCAAGGTATTTAAGAGGCGACTCCATTGTTCTTCTTCCTTTTTGGTTTCATCTTGGCTTGATCTGTCTGTCTTTGTGTTGGGGAGTTTTTCCTACTGGAGGAGAGGCAGGTGAGAGGAGAAGAAAGGAACATAGTCCTGAGAAGAAAGAGGGGTAGATTGGCCCTGGAAGAGAAGAAGGAGAGGTAGAAGGCCACCTTCCCTGGAGGAAGGCAGAACCTCTCCCTAGCGCCCTGTGGTGGTTGAGATGGCAGGAAGATGATTACCTGCCAGTTGAGGGAATCGATGGTGGTGAGGACATCCAGGACACAGCAATATGTGCAGAGCCACATGCGAGAGGGGAGAGTGTCCAAGAATCAAGAGATGTTCTTGAAGTGATTCAGAGCCCTGATGGACTCATGAGGAGGAAGAGCAATGCCTCCTGTGAGGTGGACACCATGCAGTGTGAAGGAGAGACTGTGGAGGAGCCCTCTTTCTCAAGGAGGAACTGGTGTCGACAATGAGTTATGGCCAGATGAACTGCATCTCCCATCCCTTGTCCCTCATTGCATTGATGGAGGGGATGAGGTAGCAGGAAGATGGGAGGGTGTGTGTCTGTGTATTTAAGATCAAGTTGTATTTGTTTGTGTATTTCTCTCACTATCCTGCTTCTGTAAATGGTGGTGGTAAATGAAATCTGTTTTCTCCCCTTAATTTCTCTGGGTTTTTTACCATATTAAATGGTAGATTATTACCCTCCCTGATTATTACCCTCCTTGAGCCTTTTTGGTTGAATTTGCTCTCTCTACATCCCTGTGTGGATTGGAATGGGGGAGAGGAGAGAACGAGTGATCTCTTGGCTCTCTGTTATCGGTCTGGGCAGTTGGCTCTGAGCCACAACAGAAGGAAAAGTCTCAGAAAACAAATGATCACAGAAAATGGCCTGGTTAAGAAGGAGAAAAACAGAAGAATTGAGAGCAGTAAGAGAAGCTGGGATAGGAGATGGCTCACTGATGTCTGGCTGAACATGTACCATGAGAAATCTGGCCCATGATACTCAACTTGAAGAAATACACTAACATAACTGGGGAAAAGGAGGTTTGCAATACGTTTGGGAGATGCCAGGCTGCCGATATACAATGTCTATCCCAGTGATGATTTCAAGTCTTTAATAGCCAGAAAATATAAACATTTGTAATTCAAAAAACCACCTCTATACAAGTCTTAGAGGAATTTACTTCATGTTACACCACTAGCTGAACAGACTGAATGTGTGACTGAACAAAAAGAGCTGTATGATGTTTCTTTTCTGTGCTGTGAGGAATGCCCGGACATCTAAACATCTCCCTTATTCAGTTAGCTGCTGCTTGCCTGGTCACTACATAATAAATAATTCCAACAAGAACTAGATATTGCCCCCTTATTGTTCCATTCTACTATCAGCTCAACTCCTCATAAAGAAACACTATCAACAGGGAGATATAAGGCTCTATCTTTCTTCCAGTATTTGGAATATTAAAGTTTCACTCTTCCACATTGAATCAAATTGTGGAGAATGACTCTTGTGAAACTTCCAGAGCCTCCCGCAACCCCAGGTAGAGGTCGAACCTACATCTGGCCAAGGCCAGGCCAATCTGTGCCTTTGCGATCAGTGTATTTAAGAGGGGAACCAACTGGACCACTGCCTCTTTGTCGTGTTATCTCTTTATGTTCTCTTTTGTGTTGAGAAATTTTTTGCTCTTGGAGGGAAGGAGAGGTGAGAGGAAAGCAAAGGAACACAGACTATGAGGAAAGATGGGGAGAAAGGCACCAGAACAGAGCACTTCCCCAGAGTCCTGTGGTGAGTGAGATAGCAGGGAGAGGATTGCCTGCAAGCTGAGGGTATTAACACTGGTGAGAACATCCAGGATGCGGTGGTATGTGAAGAACCCCACGCCAGGGGGTAGAGAGACCACACAGGGGGGCACATCCAAAGTCACTTGTGGCCCCAAGTGGGATGACTGCAAGTGGATGGTAAAGATTGCCTCCCATGAGATGGACATCATGTGGCAGCAAGGGAAGACTGCAAGGAGCCCTCTTTCCCAGGAAGGAAGGCTTGCCATGGGCAATGAGCAATGACAAGATGGACCATACTCATCTCCTGCCCATCCTGCACTGATGTTGGGGATGAGGTAGGTGGGAAGATGGGAGGGATGGGGATGTGAAATGTATTTAAGATAGGATTGTATTTGTTTATGTATTCCTCTCACTATTGTACTCTGATCTAGTGAATAAATGGTGGTAGTAAATTAAACTGATGTTTTCTCCCTGAGTCTACTCTGGGTTTTGCCCATGACCATAGGTGGTGAATGAAACCTCGCTGTCCTAATCTCAGTTCCTGAGCCTTTTTAGCTGAATTTTCTCCCACCACGTCACTGTGGTGATGGAGCTGGAGGCAAAGGTGAACGCATGTCCATGTGGTTCTTTGTTGTGCTTGAGTCAGCTCAAACCGTGACAGAAAGGTATAGCAAAGCAATTTGAATATATATTGTAAGTATATTACTTTAATGATCAATTCATAAAGGGAGAATTAGAATAGCTTCTATTAGGCATTCTTTCCATTGCACATATTTAGGGAATTCATTAATGTAGTTGGTAGATAGGATTTTCCTCCATTTATTTACATTTGTTTTCATTTATTTCATTCTTTTCTTCTCCATGAAGAAGCCTACCCTTTTTATTACTATTTTTTTGTGTCTATAAAGCTATGTAAAAGCTTTATTTCTGGTAGGTAATTCACTTGGAAATATATCTTCTGTTTGTGATGATATTTTCATGGTAACAAACACCAAAGATATCTTTTCCTAGAATGTTTTAATCATAGAATGGTTTGGATTGGGAGGGACCTTTGGAGATTATCTAGGCCAACCACCCTTACAATAAGCGGGGGACATCTTCAGCTAGATCAGGTAGCTCAGAAGCTCATCATAGAATCATAGAATCATAGAACTGTCAGGATTGGAAGGGACCTTAAAGATCATCTAGTTCCAACCCCCCAGCCACGGGCAGGGTCAGCTCCCACTAGAGCAGGCTGCTCAGACCCCCATCCAGCCTGGTCTTCCAGGGATGGGGCTTCCGTCACCTCTCTGAGCAACCTGTTCCAGTGTCTCATCACTCTCATGGTGAAGAACTTCTTCCCAATATCCAATCTGAACCGATCCATCTCCAGCTTTAATACATTTCCCCTAGTCCTATCACTATCTGACATCCTCAAAAGCCCTTCACCAGCTTTCTTGTAGGCCCCCTTGAGATACTGGAAGGCCACAATAAGGTCTCCTTGGAGCCTTCTTTTCTGCAGACTGAACAGCCCCAACTCTCTCAGTCTGTCTTCATAGGAGAGGTGGTCCAGCCCTCTAATCATCCTCATGGCCCTTCTCTGGATACGCTCCAGTACGTCCATATCTTTTTTGTGCTGTGGGCTCCAGAACTGGATGCAGGACTCCAAGTGAGATCTCACGAGAGTGGAGTAGAGGGGGAGAATCACCTCCCTTGACCTGCTGGCCATGCACCTCTTGATGCAGCCCAGGATACAGTTGGCTTTCTGGGCTGCAAGTGCACACTGACGGCTCATGACATCCACCAGTACTCCCAAGTCCTTTTCTTCAAGGCTACTCTCAAGCCAATGAATGCCAAGCCTATATTGGTGCTTGGGATTGCCTCGACCCAGATGGCGGACCTTGCACTTGGTCTTGTTGAACTTCATGAGGTTGGCCTGGGGCCAGCTCTCCAGCCTGTCAAGGTCACTCTGCATGGCATCCCTACTCTCCAGGGTGTCAGCTGCCCCACACAGCTTGGTGTCATCAGCAATCCTGCTGAGAGGGCACTCAGTACCACTGTCCATGTCACTAACAAAGATGTTAAACAAGACTGGTCCCAGTACTGATCCTTGAGGGAGTCCACTTGTCACTGGCTTCCACCTGGACATTGACCCATTGACAGCCACTCTTTGGGTGCAGTCATCAAGCCTATTCTTTATCTACTGAATTGTTCATTCATCAATCTCATATTTTATCAGCTTGGATACCAGGATGTCATGCAGGACAGTGTCAAAGACTTTACTCAGGTCCAAGTAAATGCTGTCAGTTTCTCCTGCCTTGTCTATTGATGTTATGACATTCTCACAGAAGGCCACCAGGTTTGTCAGGCACAATTTGCCCTTGGTGAAGTCATGTTGACTGTACCCAATCACTTCTTTGTTATTCTTCTGCCTCAGCAGTGCCTCCACTAGGATCTGCTTCATAATCTTACCAGGCATGAAGGTGAGACTGACTGGCCTATAGTTCACCAGTTCATCTTTCTTTCCCTTTCTGAAAATGAGGATTATGTTTCTCCTTTTCCATTCAATGGGAACTTCACCAGACTGCTATGACTTTTGGAATATAATAGAGAGCAGTTTAGCAACCTCATCCGCCAGTTCCCTCAGCACCTGTGGGTGTGTCCCATTGGGTCACATGGACTTGTACACTTTCAGGTTAATCAGATGGGAAGTTCTTTCGTCCAACCCCTGCCATTGTCTTCTGTGACTTCGGGAGTGTGCCTGGAGCCCTTGCCAGTGAAGACAGAGGAAAAGAAGTCATTGAGAACCTCAGCCTTCTCCAAATCACTTGTCACCAGTTCACATTTATGAGGGGACCCAGACCTTCCCTAGTCTTTTTCTTGCCATTAATATACCTGTAGAAACTTTTGTTCTTTCCCTTGATCTCCCTGGCTAGATTTAATTCTAACTGAGCTTTAGCTTTTCTAACCGAGTTTCCTGCTGCTCAGGCAGCTTCCTTACATGCCCCCCACTCTAGCTGTCATATCTTCCACTCCTTGTAAAGTTTCTTTTGTGTGACAGTGTGTCCAGGAGCTCCTTGTTCATCCAGGCAGGTCTCCTAGCATTCTTTCCTGCCTTCCTCTTTGTCAATATAGTTTGCTCCTGGACATGAAGAAGGTGATCCTTGAATACTGACCAGCCGTCCTGGGCCCTCCCTTCCCTCTAGGGCTTTGACCCACAGCATTTTGGCCATCAGATCCCTGAAGCAATCAAAATCTGCATGCCTAAAGTGGTGGGGGGAGCATCACGGGAGCATCCCGTGAGCTGTGAAGGAGAATTGATAGGAGAAGAAGCATCCCACAAGAAGCAATCTCTCAGGATCGTTAGGTGGCAGTTAGTCAGAGGCTTGTGGTACACAAGATAGGATGGAGGATGTGTAGTACTCATTGTAAAAGAACATGAAACAAAAATAACTGACAAGAACACTAGTGATAAGGGTTATCTAACAAAGACCATCTTGTGACAAAGCCCCTTGTGGAATTCAAGGACAAGATACCTTACGAAATATGCTGAGAACAACTAGTTTTGAGACTAAGGAAAAAAAGTTCATCATGAGGAAGACATACGGCCTTCATCCCTGAAGACCCCTGCCCAAGACCACCAGGAGGCACTGCGCAAGCGTCAAGAGGAGGAGCAGCCAACCACTGGAACTGAGTGTCTTTTTCCGAATAGTTCATGAATATGTACAGGCGTCTAATGAATATGTAGCTTTCACTACATATAACCAAGGTAACTGCATCATTCAGGTGTGCACGTCTTTGGAGGAGATATCCCTCGTGCACCAGGGAGCTTATTAAAACATACCTACTTTGTAACTTCTCAAGTTATAGAGTCTTTTCTGCGTGTCAAAAGTCCAGAGTCATAAGATTGGAATACACCCTCCTAGTTGCCCTGAGGATCTTGAATTCTACCACTTCATGGTCACTGCAGCCAAGGCTATCCCTGAGCCCTACACTGGTCACCAGCCCTTCCATGTTGATGAGAACAAGGTCCAGCATAGTATCTTTTCTTGCTGGTTCCTCTACCACTTGGAGGAGGAAGTTGTCACCAATGCATTGCAGGAACATCCTGGATTGCTGATGCCTTACTGTGTTGTCCCTCCAGCAGATGTCAGGGTGGCTGAAATGCCCCACAAGCACCAGGACCTTCTATCTGCCTATGGAGGGCCTCATCTACTTGGCTCTGTTGGTCAGATGGCCTGTAGCAGACCCATACTGTAACATCAACTTCCACTGTCTTCCCTTTAATCTTAACCCATACTCTCTCAACCAGCTCAGTGTCCTTCTCTGTACGGAGCTCTGTCAATTCTAGCTGGTCACTGATGTAGAGGGCAACACCTCCTCCCCTCCCACCCTGCCTGTCCATCCTAAACAGCTTGTATCCATCCGTTGTTTTGTTCCAGTCATGGGAATCATCCTACCAAGTTTCAGTTATAGTCACTATGTTGTGGCTTTCCAGCAGCACAGTGGCCCTTAATTCATCCTGTTTATTGTCCAAGCTGCGTGCATTCGCATAGAGGTACTTTAGCTGGGCTGGCTGTGTCACCCTCTTACATGAATTCCTCTTGATTCCCTTGGAGTGTCCCAGTGCATTGTCCCTGGCTTGCCTCAGTGCAACAAGTTGAGAGCTCTTACTAGGACTCCATTCCTCTGGCCCTGATGTGCTGCCCCACTGTTTGTCACAGACAAGCATGAAATTATTGACCCCTTCCTCCTTCACATCTAGTTTAAAGCCCTATCAATGAACCCTGCCAACTCCTGCCCCAGAATCCTTTTCCCCCTCCAGGCGAAGTGCATCCCATTGGCTGCACGCAGCTCTGGTGTCTTTTATACCAATTTGTGACCGTAAAATCCTAAGCCCTGTCTATGATACCAGTCCTTGAGCCATGAATTGACCTGTTGACTCCTCCTATATATTCCCAGTCTGGACCCTCTCAGTACCTAAAGAGAGCTTATAAGATAGGCAGATACTTGTTACCAGGGCCTGTAGAGACAGGTTGAGGAATAATGGTTTTAAACTAGAAGAGGGTAGGTTTAAATTAGATATATGTATTGTGGGGGAGACTGGAACAGATTGCCAAGGGTGGTTGTAGGTAACCTGTCACTGGAAGTTTTCAGCATCAGACTGGATGGGGTTTTGAACAATCTGATCTAGTGAAAGAGCACACAGGAGGGCAGGCTGGACTAGATTATCTTCAAATGCAAACCATCCTGTGATTCTATGATTCTATGAGTCTGTGAAATAAATCTAAGAGATTTTCAGTTTTCAGTGCTATCACAGGCTTCTAGTATAACTCTGAGAATCTCATGCTCTTATTCCCCACTTCAGTGACAATAGGTATGGGACTTTTGCCTTGCCTATGCACTTCTGTTGTAAGCTGTTTCTCATTGGTAATGACCCCTTAGTCTGAGCATGCACAGAAATACACCACAAAGCCTACCTCTCTAGATGTTACTAGACAACACAGTAATAATACATTTTGACTGTACCTGGAATTTTGGAACAGTATTCATTTTGTTTAGGATGAAGCCAGAAAGGGAGCTAGAGAGGGTGCTTCAGTAATTAAAAATGAAACCATATGTAACAGTAAAGTTCTTCTATTTAGTAAAGGATGCATGTGTGTGACAGACAAGAAAATGAAAAAAAAACAGATGGACCTTTCTGAACACATGCAGGCATAATCCCTTTATGACATTTCTCATGAGACACCTACCATGAGATAAAGATTTCTATGTCCTAGCTTTTAATGTTGTAGCATTTTAAATCTCAAGAGAAATTTGTGGTCATAGAGGAGTTATCTTTAGAATGTGAAAACAATTTTTGTCTCGAATATTTCAGGCACAGGAATGAAAATATTCACCAAGAAATGATCCTTTGAAAAAAAATTAGCAATAAATTTCATTAGGTTTTATGCAGGTTGTCCAGCATGGGTCTACTGGTATTTTATTGGATTACTCAAACAACTCCCTTTTCATTTGCCTTCAATTAGTTTTGCATATAGTATTTATTAATTTCTGGAGTTGACTAGAAGAGAATGAAGATGGGGACTGGGATTGGGAGGTGATTTTTGTCCTCAGAGAGTGTGGATACGCTTTACAGTTAGCTGTGCTGGCAGCACTGCGTTGCAGAATTAAGACTTTCATCCCTGAGCTCTTTTCTAAACATGTACATAACTCCTGCTTGCTAATTATGAAAAGAGACCCCGACCAGCTGAATATAGCTCATGTTGGGAGTTTGTCCATGAGAATGAAGAGATAAGAGGCTTCTCGTACACAAGATTTCATTGGGCTACTCAGTGTCGATCTAAATTTAATACTCATGGCAATACTTTGCTTCAGTCGGGAAATGGGAGACGGGGCTCGAAACCCGGTGCCCCGAAATCCAACAGGGTTCTCTCAGTGGAAATGAGAGAGGGCTTACAGACTTTGTCTTCAGCCGAGCCACAGCAGAGAGCGCCAGCTTGGACATAGAAACAAATGAGTCAGTTACCTTTGAGGATAATTCAGTTACTTTAATATCCTCTAATTGCAGTGGACCATTGGCATTTGAAACACATGCTATATTGTTGGGATGATCCTCAGCATCAAAAAAAGGGTCTTTTTGTACTACCAGGTCTAACTGACAAAGATTATAAAGGGAATGTGAAAATAATGGTGTGGACACTATCACCACCTTGTTTTATACCAAAGGGACAGCGAATTGCACAGCTAGTGCCTATACCTGACTTAACGAGCAATTTACCCTGTGCTCAGAAGGAGTGAGGATCCCAGGGTTTTGATAGCTCCGGTCAACCCTTAGTGTTGTGGTCACAAATCATTAGAGATTCTAGGCCCATGTTAACAGTGAAAATCTTAGAGAAACGTTTTGATGGATTGATTGACACTGGGGCAGATGTTACTGTAATAGCTAGCCATGAATGGCCTGAGGACTGGGAATTAACAACTACTTATGCAACTGTAGAGGGCATTGGGGGTACACAAATTCCACAACAACCCTTAAAACTGTTACAAGTCACCGGGCCGAATGGTCAAATCGGGTACATGAGGCCGTTTGTAATGAGAACCGGCTGCACATTGTGGGGCCGAGATTTATTAAAACAGTGGGGACTGACATTGTCAACAAATACATCAAAAGTGCCTTTTTAATAGAGGCCACTGAAACTAAACAGCCGTGATTAAAATTGACATGGTTTACAAATGAGCCTGTTTGGATCGATCAATGGCCCTTAAAGCAAGAGCGGCTGATTCACACATGGCAGTTGGTGCAAGAACAACTGCAGGCAGGTCATATTGGTCCTTCCACTAGCCCTTGGAATACACCTGTATTTGTGATACCTGAAAAATCAGGTAAATGGCACTTACTCCAAGCCCTCGGAGCTGTTAACTCAGTCATGGCTAATATGGGGGCCTTACAACCTGGAGCCCCTAATCCAGTAACAATCTCTGAAGACTGGCTGTGTTACATACTTGATCTGAAAGACTGCTTTTTCACAATTTTGTTACATGGTGATGATTGCAAATATTTTGCATTTTCAGTCCCAAGTGTTAACAATAGTGAGCCAATGGATAGGTATGAATGGATTGTCCTGCCTCAAAGAATGACTATATGTCAATTCGTGGTCGGTTCTGCTTTGAAACCTGTTCGAGAAAAATAACCTCGTGCATTGATCTATCACTATATGGATGATATATTGATAGCTCACATGGATGAGATTTACCTGCAACAATTCTGCTCCTTTTTGATATCATCATTGCAAATGTATGGTTTACAAATAGCACCAGATAAAATTCAAATAGAAGCTCCATGGAAGTATTTAGGGTGGAAATGAACCAATGCATTAGTTTCTCCACAGAAATTAACTTTGAATTGATGTATTTGTACTTTAAATGATTTGCAGAAACTATTGGGAACAATTAACTGGATTGGTCCTTCTTTAGGCATTACTGCTGAAGAATTATCTCCTCTTTTTGATTTGTTGAGGGGAGACTCCGATCTGAATTCTGAGAGGAAATTAACACCCAAAGCAAAGCTTACCTTAGAAAAAGTACTCAATAAGATACAAACAAATCTTGCTCATTGTTATAATCCAAACATTGAATTAAGGGGATTTATAATTAATGCTCAATTCCAGCCCTATGCCATCTTGGGGCAACGGGATCGTGAAAAGCTTTATATACTTGAATGGGGTTTTTTGCCTCATACGTCTCCTAAATCAATTTGGAGCGGAGTTGATATGAC
>NW_009734434.1:27019-39922 GCF_000703405.1 Apaloderma vittatum | reverse complement strand
TGGCAAATGGATGTTACACATATAGCTGAATTTGGTAAATTGAAATATGTGCATTTTACCATAGATACTTTCTCATCTTTTATTGTTGCCACAGCGCATAGTGGTGAAAAGTTTAGAGATGTTCGACTGCATTTGCTACGTGCTATTGGCACATTAGGAGTGCCATCACAGATAAAAACAGATAAAGGTCCGGCTTATGTTTCTAACAATTTTAAAGAATTTTTACAGGAATAGGGAATATCCCATGTGACGGGTATACCTTATTCACCAACGGGACAGAGTATTGTGGAAAGAGCACATCTCATGCTGAAAAGAATGTTACAGAAGCAGAAAAGTACTGCTGTCGGAATGTCTCCGCACGAGAAGTTGTCTAAAGCGACGTATGTGTTAAATTTTCTGAATATATCCAGCTTTGATGTGTTAACTCCTCATCTGAGATTTCAGAAGGAAAAACAGAAAGACTTGCCAAAGCCTAATGTACTGTATAAGGACATTCACACTAATGAATGGAAAGCTCTGATACCTCTCCTGATGTGGGGAAGAGGTTATCGCTGTGTTTCTTTATCCACAGGACCTTATTGGCTGCCAGCGAAATGAATCAAGCCATTTAATGACCATGATTTGGTTCCTATCCCACATGGTACAGCTGTGCAGCATCCTGTTACTTCAACAGCATAGCAGCAACGTGCCGTGTACTGGGCCCACCTGCTGAATCCCTTTATTTCACCCAGTGACATGGTGAGACCCTGAGGTACTGATTACCCACGATGACATTGGATTGGATTGGATTGGATTGGATTGGATTGGCAGAAGATGGTTACGGCTGATGGCAGAGCAATTCTGGGAAAATAGAGCTGTTTTCAGTGTTACGTATTGTACTGATATGTATCCTCTGTGTGTGACTAACAATGAAGCTTATGTTGGTTGTGTAAGACTGTCTAACCAAAGCCACATAATAGATGTTAAGGTTCCTGGTACTAACCTGCAGAGTGATCTTACTTTAGCTAAAAGCCTTTTGCTTTGTTAGAAGTATGTGATTAAGGACCAAAATAGATAGGGAGACTCCCTTGTACTCTTCTTTCAGCCCTGGCCAAGCTGTGAGAAGAATTCAATGGAGCAAACAACACCAGATGTTCCCGCATTCAAAGTTATGTAAGCTTGTTCATTTAGTAGTATAAAAGCTGAGCCCTCTTGCAGCAACTTCGGAAACCTCACCTATGAGTGGACGTACTGCGTAGGACTTCCCAGTTTTTCGGGACGGTTCTCCAGAGACCTTGCTGTAACAGGGGCTCCCCGGCGACTGCAGGTCTGGATGATTTAGGGCGATTGGTGATGGGGACTGTAGGTATGCTCCAACAACTTGCACCTGAGGTGTCAGAAAACACAGACATCTCACTGGATTACTGCCTGGCCTTGTGTGCTCAACCAGCAGCACCCCCACACTGAGATAACAGAGGCCTGGGATTGATGCAGGGGCATCTCTCTCATTCCTGCCCTGCAAAACAGAGAATGTGAGTCCTGGGAACTCAGGCAGAGCAGCAAGTAAAATGTAACAACGCAGTGGGATAAATACTACACACTTTCTAGCAAGGATATGACTTGGTTAAACCTCAAAACATGGTTTTCTGTGTCAAACTTGTGTTTAATAGAATTTATTGTCGTGGGGAGTGTTTTGTTCTGTTCCTTTTCGTTATAGTTAACGATCTCACCTGAAATGCTGCCTGAGGAGTCCAAAGAACTGAAAAATACATCTCGTGACTTTGATGATGATTCAAAAAAACAAAAAAGGGGGAAATGTGGGTACACTTTACAGTTAACTGTGCTGGCAGCACTGCGTTGCAGAATTAAGATTTTCGTCCTTGAGCTCTTTTCTAAACAAGTACATAACTCTTGCTTGCTAATTATGAAAAGAGACCCTGACCAGCTGAGTACAGCTCATGTTGGGAGTTTGTCCGTGAGAATGGACAGATAAGAGGCTTCTCGTACACAAGATGTGCATGGGAGTGAATGGGAGAGTATGATCAAAACATACCTGGGAAAGTCTGTTCTCCCTGTGTGATAAGAGTGTGACTGGAGGAGTACATGAGCTAATAACAACCTTGCCTGCGTAGTCTGGTCTCTTGTTTGTAATCCACAAATAGCGCTTCTTGCTAAGAAGTATAAATATGTGTGTCTGCCTGCAATGAAGTGAATTCCATTTTCCACCATCTCGGAGTTCGTGCATGCTTCTCCACAAGGGAGGGCTAAAGAGTCACAAAAATCTGTTCATTGTTACTTCTGTGAAGAGAAAAAGGCAGACAACTGGAGGCTGGCTTATTTTTTTTTTCTCCAACATTGCATTTTATATGGACATTGGCACTGTCACGTAATAGAAACCAACGAAAGGTACTGAAGGTGCTACCTGTGCTATAGGTTTATAAATAATGAGTTTGAAAATATGTAGAAGTGCTTCCATCTTCCTATTCCTCACTGTTCAGGGTCCAGCAGCTTTGTGTACAGAGAGCAAAAACAAGTTACATAGACGTGACCTGGATCCTCTATTTGGGTAACATTGACAGCCAGAGCAGATACTGCTTTCAAGACAACTTGTACCTGAGCTAACATTGATCCAACAAGGGTGTGTACTACAACAAGGAAACTGAGGCAGAAGACAGTGCAGCCTGACTGTACTGGCAGCAGACATTTGGAAATTTATCAGGTGGATTTGCTGTGTGAAATTAATCTTGCTTTTCTGCCTATTGCATATTATGCAGTCATCTCTCTGATTTCAAAAAAAACATAATGGGTAGCTGATAATCTCTCTACTTTATAATTGAATTAATGAAAGCTTCTGTGTCAGCAGAAGAACTTGTTTAGCCCTGAAGTTTAGTATTTTTTTGAATGATACTGTGAATAGTTAAGATGTTGTCAATGTGCCCTGCCTGTATTGTTGAAAAGGAAAAGCTTTTCAAGTATTCTTCAGTGAGTCTTTTTTTTTTCCTCTGTATAGCACCAGATGTAATTATAACATTTGGCTAGAGAAGAAACCCTAAAAAATCATGCACTGTTATCTTCTTTCCCATCTGCCTCAGGAGCTGTATTTCCTGCCTTTATGGCTTATAAATTGTTTAGTCCAGCTAACTATTTTGTTTAAGGGTGAGATGGAAGGAGAAGGGAAGCTTTTAAAGGGCATCGCCAATTGTTTTCAGCACCTGGAATTTTACTGAACAGATTGAAGGTGAAGCCTTTCTTACAGTTCTAATGGCTGGACTAGGAACAGGGAGAACAATAAGTTTTTTGTTGGGTAATTTTTTCTTTTTAAGACGACTTTGATTTAACTTCCATGGCTGAGGAGAATATTTGAAAGTAAGCATGAATGTACACCATACAAATGGTCTACATAAATAAGTATAATATGTAAAGCAGCAAGCATGATCTGAAGGCAAAGAAAAATACCGTCTAAATTCCTTGTTTTAAAGGCAATTTGAAGATTTGAATTAAGTGTTTCCATGCTCGGATGGGACAATGCTGATTGTACCTGGGTATCCTGCCAAATGTTTCCATTCCCAGGGTCTAGATCCCAGATCTGTCGTCTCTCCCAATAGATATTTGGGAGTTCTGTCACTTTCTCCCATCTCTATGTAAAATGATGTCCTCTGGAGAATTGATCTCCGAAGTGAGGTGCATACACTGCAAGGGCTGCACAAGACAATCAGTTGGGTTGTGGGAAGAAAATACTTTTGTATCATTAATAAATAAAATAAAACAACAAAAAAATTTAAAATATTGGTTTTTTCACCTTTATGTCATCCCTTGTAATTTCTATTTTGGTGCTTGTCTTGTATACTCCAAAATTTTTTCCACTTGCAGTTGCACAAAATTTTGGAGAACACTGACTTTTTTTTTTTTTATTTTTCCCCATAAAGAGAAGGAATGGAAGTGAAAATACAGGTTGTAAACTTCACTTGTTCAAGAAAGAATAATTTTCTAGCTCAGGGTAGTGAGTAGTGTAGCTAGTGTTTGAGACTTTGGATTAGCTTAAACAATGAAGAGTAGAGTAATCTTATTTCTCCAATGACACTCTAGCCAAGATCACGTCGTATTTATACTTATTATTTCCTATTAATCTCTCTAGGGATATCATCAGATTAAGTTCATACTTTGTATTTTACTGTCCTAGTTCCTTTAGGTCAGACTTCTCTGCCCTATATCTGCCCAGAAAAGTTTAAATTCTGCAGTGGTCTCTGACACAGTTTTTGAAACTTTAATGGCCATGTTTCCAAGAGAACCACAAGTGTTTTGTCAGTGACAATCTTACAGTCCTTAGGATTTACACTTTTCTTTTGTCAGATGGTATGGGGCACAGAGAACACACAATCTTTGATGTTCAGTAATGTAAGATTTTGTTTTCACAGTCATTCTTAGAATGTCCTGACCTCAGGCTTATCATAATACTAATAAAACACTAGTATCAATTTTTTTAGACATGTAGTATAAAAGAAATTGCAATTTGTTATTTTGCCTTTTCCTGAAATTTTTTAAGGCAGTTGTCATGGTACTAGATCTATTGTCTCATCATTTCAGTCAGTTGTTCAATAAATAATTCATCCATCCCAACATCCATCCATCCATCCATCCATCCATGCATCCATCCATCCATCCATCCCTTCTTGGAGCCAGACTTGGATCTGTAGATCATGGAAATACTTATTAAAAACATATGCTGCTTTGCTATTTTATGTGACATGTGTTCTTTCTTTCCTTAGTTTCTCCCAGTGTTTGGACTAGATCTCCACATTCAGTCATTCAGTGAATCCCGAGGAACTGATTTCTGCACATGCTCTTAAATGATAGCTCCCTACTCACAGAAAGAGGTGCATACAAGATAGCTGGGAAACAAAGACTAAACTGAGCGCCTGGCTGCCTGAATAGTTTTGTCTGTTCTGTCCTTAACAGTATTCATTCACACCACCACTGACTGTTCTGTCCCATCTGATTGCTCTGCAGCAATATTTTTAATCACAGACAACTGAAAATGACCTGTGATAGAAGACATTAGTTATTACTAATTTAACTGGGGAAGAGGGCACCACGAATGGCAAGATCCCTTAAGTAGCTTTAAGATACAATTCTTCACTACTAGATTTTATTGCTAAGGCCTCATGAGGCCATCAATAAAATATTTAATGAGTAACAGAGGCTGAAGAAATTCCCAGGAGCCAGGGAAGGTCAGGCATCCTACTTCTTTGTAAAAAGGGAAAATAAGACCATAGGGAACCACTTCATTCTGGGCAAGCATTCTTAGGCACATTATTAAGACATGTATTTATAGGTTTTCAAAAGCATATTAAAAGGATAGAAGGCAACTGATATGGATTTATCAAGAGTAAATCATATCAAACCAATACAATTTCTTCCTTTGACAACCATTTTGGCCTTGCAGAAATCCTCTGAACCTAGTTGCCCTGGATTTGTTTGAAAGGCAATGTGGAGAAAAAGAGGCCTTCAGACAGTGGGAGGAATCACTGTGATTCATCCCATACTATAATTTGACTCTCCCTGTGAAATGGGATTGTTTATTTTTATTGATTGGTAAATTCCTTCTGTTTGAAGAGGCCTAAGATTACCGAGCTGTATATAACCAGTTACGCTCCCCAGGCTGTATATAACCAGTTACATTCCCCAGGCAAAACTGGGGCCATTGTAAGAGACCTATCTTGTCTTTGATAACTGTCTCGATAGCAGGTAGAGCTAGCAGGCATGTCTGACCCATACACAGCCAAACAATGGTTCTGCAGCAACAGTAGGGATGATGCTGACTTCCCCATCACTGACCAGTGAATCTGAGAATGGCTTTCAAGGGAAGGAGAAACTTGTGAGATTTGGTTATGGAAGTTTTTGTGAGAATGTAGGAGAGAGGCTGAGCTAAGATTAACTCTGCTTCCCTGATAAGTATATGTCCTGGTTTGAGCTAAACAGAACCAATTCTGTTAAGTGGTTTTACTTTTCAGCTAAGTCTCTTCTGAGACTCTTCTGAGACTCTTCTGAAATTAACAGCATGTCTGCTTCCGGAACTGCTCACAGGTGATGTTTATAGTTACTGCCAGTTGGCATTTTCCCCTTTAACTTCGGTAATATCTTTTTCATGTTTAAATTGAACCATTCCACAGAAATGCAGACTAGCGAGACAGTGTCTGCTTCATTTTCCACATTCAAATCAGTATATTTTCTCACTGTTTCCATCAATCTCTCAGGGAAAGAAGAGGGTTCCTCATTCTTGTTCTGAACGGCTTGAGACAATTTGGACCAATTCTTTACTTTTGGAATTGCATTCTGAACACCATGTAAAATCAGTCTCTGATACTCGGTTAATAATTGTCTATAAACATGATTGTTAAAATTCCAATTAGAATTGTTAGCTACAAAATGATTTTATAATTTCCCTGCCTGTATGTGTGTCCCGCACATACAACTCTCTCCACCTGCTCTTTAGCTTTAGCCAAAACAGCTCTTCTCTCTTCATAAAACACTGGATTACTTAAGATCCCATCCCCTGCAAATTTCTTCAGTCAGGATCATAATGTTAAATTAAGGTTTCCATGATTTTTGTTACCCATTCCTATAAACCCTCGTCATCTCTTTCCAAGCTTTGAAATCTGACACTGAGACCCAAACAGGTTACCCGTCCAGTTCTGTCATCCCCCAGAGCCTCACTCCGTCTAGTCTTTCCTGTCACCAGACCAAAACTTCCTCCTTCATCACTGCTCTCTTGCTCCCTGTCGCCATCTTTCCCTGCTTCTACTACATACAGCTACTCCCTGCTTATTTCCCCTCACTCTGTCTCTTCACATCCATCTAACCAATATATAAACATCCTCTTCCCCACATTTCATTTTAGGTTTCTTACATCGCTTACCAACACTACATGCCAAACCCCTTATTTATCCTGTACCTCCTTTATTTTTCCAAGCTGACCACGTCTCACAACCTTCTCAATGAATATCCCACTTGAATACTACCCATGTGGTATGATTACAGATAAAACAATTTACAATAAAAACTGGCTTGCATTCATTTTCAATGTGAAATATACAGATCTCCAGATTTCTAATTTATCTTTTAAATATCAACTGAAGAGGGTTATTTCTCTTCGCATCCACCTCTTTTCTTGGTTCTGATTGCTGTTTCATCTGTTAAGAGACCTTGAAAGGGTTCTTCCTAGGTGGGAGTCAGAGAGTTCTCCCTCTGCATTATAAGAGTGCTAAGACTCTTCAATCACTTTGTTTGTCTCTGGCTGCACCCCTGACGGGATAATGGAACTGCGGATCAGAACACCACACTCGCTTCGCAGTCAGACTGCGTCTCACTCAGTCACACACTCATACGCAATATCCGTTTTCTGTATTGGAATGAATGGACATTTACATTTACAAAGTGTCAAGCAAACAATCATTACACCAGATGTTATCCCTCCAGCAGCTGCTATCAAAATCCAATTAGTCACATGACAAAATTCGAAAGATTCTGCTTACCCTTCTCCTACTTCTTACACATGCATTAGCAGGTCTGTCCTTTCTTCTGTCTGGGATGCAGCGGCAGTCTTTAGGACTACTCGATCTACCCTCAAGATTGCTAGCGGCCACCTCTTGTGATTGATGGCCTCCCCTTTCAGCACATATGAGGGTACCCTTATCCTTCATGGAGACTTTGCCGTACAACAGACGTCTCTGCATGAATTACTGGAGGCTCCGGCCAAGCATTCCTTACAACTTACTGGCTTTTCCCTTTTCCATAAAACATACCGTTTAGTTCTGCAATTATTATAGATGATTGTTGTCTCTGCTGTGGCAGTGAGCGGCTGAGGGCAAAGTTCCTCTGAGAGCTCAGCTCAGGGCGCCTAGGAAATTCGCTCCTCAGCCAGTCCTGCAGTCAAGCAAGACTCGTCCCATCTGAGGTGCCAAACTGACATGCAGAATAAGAACTCTACAACCTAGACGGTTATAAAGCAGGTTTGCTTTATTCAACGCTGGGTGCATGGAGGAATATTTTCCTCTGAAAAACATGCACACCTTAACGATGCAGCTACCTTGGTTATATGCAGTGAAAGTTACATATTCATTAGACGCCTATACATATTCATGAGCTATCCCGAAAAGGCACTCACTTCCGGGGGTCGGCAGGTCTTCCTCCTGATGCTTGCGTAGTGCCTTCTGGTGGTCTTGGGCAGGAGTCTTCAGGGATAAAGGTCATATGTCTTCCTCACAATAAACTTTTTACCTTTTTTCCAAAACTAGTTGTTCTCATCACATTTCGCAAGGAAATATTGATGGTTGTTTTAAATATCTTGGCCATTCATCTTTTGCTAGTAGCGTGGGGAAGGCTGGTAGGCACTCTCCAGGTTTTTCCTCCTTTTCAAAAACCTATTGAAATCCACTGCTTTTCCCAATGGCAGTGGGTGAAGGTTAAGTTGTCAAGTAAGATTTTCTTTCTGTTGCATCAAACCTGAAGTGTGTTAGAGTCTTCTATGTTACAAAGTTCAGAAGGCAGAGATCCTGTCGTTCTCGTCTTTGAGGCTAGAGAGAAAAGGAAGAACCAGGCAACCAAAGGCCAGTCAGTCTCACCTTGGTGCCTGGCAAGATAATGGAGCAGATCCTCCTGAAGGCTCAGCTGGAGAGGTTTCCACTGACTGGAAAAGGGAATAGCAATTGACTTGTGCAAATCATGGACTTGTGCAAATCATTCTACACTATCCTACATGACATCCTGGTCTCTGAATTGGAAAGACATTTATGTAATGGATGGATTACTCGGTAGATAAAGAATTGGCTTGATGGTCACTTTAAAAGAGTTGCGGTGAACAGCTCAATGTCCAAATGGAGACCTGTGACAAGTGATGCTCCTCAGCAGTCAGTACTGGGACCAGTGCTGTTTAGCATCATTGTCAGCGACATTGGCAGTTGGATTGAGTGCACCCTCAGCAAGTTTGCCACCTCACCAAGCTGTGTGGTGTGGTAGACATGCTGGAGGGAAAGGATGCCATCCTGACCGATCTTGACAGACTTGAGAGGTGGGCCCGTGCAAACCTCATGAAGTTGAACAAGGCCAAGCACAAAGTCTCACACATGAGTTGGAGAAATTGCAAGCATAAATACAGGCTGGATAATGAATGGATTAAGAGCAGCCCTGCAAAGAAGGATGTGGAGATGCTGACTGATGAGACGCTCAACATGAGCTGGCAATATGCTCTGGCAGCCCCAAAAGCCAACTGTATCCTGGGTTGCATCAAGAGATGTGTGGCCAGCAGGTCAAGGGAGGTGATTCTACTCCTCTACTCTGCTCTTGTGAGACCCCACATGGAGTACTGTGTCCAGCTCTGAAGGCCCCAAAACAAGGACATAGATCTGCTGGAGCAGGTCCAGAGGAGGGCCACGAAGATGATTGTGGGACTGGAACATCTCTCCTACAAGCATAGGCTGAGGGACTTGAGTCTGTTCAGCCTGGAGAAACAGAAACTCCAGGGAGACTTTATAGCAGCCTTCCAGTACCTGAAGGGGGCCTACAAGCTGGGAATGGATTGTTTATAAGGGCATGTAGCAATGGGACAAAGAACAATGGTTTTAAACTAGAGCAGGATAGATTTAGATTAGACATTAAGAGTTTCTTTACTCTGACGGTGGTGAGACAGTGGAAAAGGTTGCCCAGGGAAGTTGTGGATGCCTCATCCATGGAAGTGTTCAAGGCCAGGCTGGATGAAGCTTTGAGCAATGTAGTCTAATGGGAGGTGTCCCTGTCCATGACAGGGGGATTGGAACTAAGTGATCTTTAAAGTTCCTTCCAACTCAAACCAGTCTATGATTCTATGAAACGTTACTGTTTTATTATCTTATGTGATTTTTGGGGGGTTCATTTGAATCTAGCACGAAACAGACCAAAGTCAGTCAGATACTGTCATGTCATTAAAACAACACAAATCCTGAGCTTGCCTATTCTACGAAACTCATGCTTGGCATTAGTAAATCCTATTCTGTCTCATCTGTCTGAGCTTCAGACGCTCCAGGGAAGGGGTTCTTTCTGAATGTCTATCTCCTTGGAGCCTTACCAGAGACACTTTCCCTCCTTATGCTGCCATAATATCAACAGCAGTGACCAGGCACAGAATTTCCATTCAACTTCCCAAGGAATAATTATATTGTTGTTTTGGGCTCTACTACAAAGATGCCTGATCTTCATCTGATGCATTTAGTTTCATCTGCAAGGGTATGTTGGCAGTTGCTGTGGTATGCAATTTCTTAAACAGTGGAAGCACTGTCCCATTTCTCCTCTAATCCCAGCCACGAAACATTGCTGCCTCCACAATAAGGCTTCCAGCTTAGTTTTCTTTTTATTATGCTTTTTTCTGCGTATGACAAAAAATTTTAGTTAAGACTCTGGCTTCTTGCCCAGACCTTACAACATCTAAAGGCAACAGCAGATAGTCATCTCCATAGCAGAACCCTTTCTTCACTCTATGATGGATACTGGGCACATATTGGAGGGCTTGTAAGTATATGCAGGCTTCATCTAAACTAGATTAATTATGGCTTTGAGAAGTTTTGTTACTGGAATGAACCAGTAAAACGCCATCTGGCATTGTAAAAACAACTGAGAAAGATAACTCTGTATTTATAAACACCAAAGGTTTTCCACTTTTTAAGGCAGAAGTTCTTTGAGTAGAAAGGTGCACAATGGTAATTTCTCATTGTACAGTGGGATTAAGCAATTTCTTTCTGGCATCCCAACTATTTTTTTAAGATGGCCTCCAGTGTTTTCCAGAATATGGCTGGCAACCTGATGAAAAAAATTCTACAACATCATACTGTGGGTTTCTGTGAAACACTATAAATAATTGTTCATCTGGAGTGGAAAATATAGACAATGGAATGACAGAGCGGTTTAACACCTGATTAGTTGTGAACTCAGTAAGAAAGACACTCAGACTCTCTGAAGCACCACTTAAAATAACATTTATTAGAGATAGTTCCAAAGACCATAGTATAAAAAAACTTACATCACTTCAGGTGCCAGCAGTGCCCAGCTGTGCAGCATTAAATGTGTATTACATGCTGCACACATCCATCCATGGAAAGCTTATCACATTTCGTTCCTCAGAGCTCTTATAGGATTTTCTTACAATGAAAACAATTCTATTCATCATTTCCACTGTTCAACAAAAGGCTGTTTCCATTAGAATTTGTTGCTGCACTTTGCCAGCAGTTTGCACAGCACCTCAAGCAGAAGGGTGTGCAGGAACGGTGTAGTCACCCTACCAGCTCAAGAGATGGTCATCACGATTTCAGAAGGAGCTTAGCTCTGGTATCGACCTGGCAGAAAGCTCTGTCTTCTGTGCTCACCAGAAAAAAATGTGGCAACCCAGACAGAGCCACCACAAAAAGATGCAGGCATTTAGGTCTCAGGCAACAGAGTGTGCCAGAGCCTTTTAATGATTATGGACAGCAGTAGCGAAAACAACTGTGTGTGTATTGTGTGTGTATTGTGACATTGTGCTCAGCCTGGTGAAAGAGCTATGAGAGGAAGGAGAAAGATTAAGGACCATCAAGGAGACTGAGAGAGAGACAGACTTCTAGATCCATGTTCTGCCCTCACTGAGACATACAGAGGAACATCCACCGGAAAAAAACCAAACCACAAGATCACGGAGGTCTGATATCATCCAGGATGAAGGTAGCAGCTTAAAAGAAAGGAGAGAATGGAAGCAAGACTGTTCTTGGGGCATGGTCTGTGCTCTCCCAGGTGCCTCTGTACAACAGGCCTGGGACTCTGGATATGGAAGGCCAGTCAATGGATGATGTGGATTACAGTTCACCCACACTAGAGATGTTGTCAAGATCAAGGGCCTTCCACTGTATCATAAGCACTCCCATGAGGAAGGAAATGTGGATTATAGTTGTGGTAACTCCCTTTCGAAAGGAACAGACGGTCCAAGATGCCAAACTCACCATCCTCTTGGGAAAGTCTGCTTCTTCCTTGGGCCTGGGTTAAGGATGTCACTAGGTAACTGTGGATACCCTGCATTTTACAACTGGCTGTGCCGGCAGCATTGCATTACAGAATTAAGAGTTTCGTCCTTAAGCTCTTTTCTCAACAAATGCATAACTCTTGCTTGCTGATAATCAAAAGAGACTGTGACCAGCCAAGTATAGCTCATGTTGGGAGTTTGCTCATGAGAATGGACAGATAAGAAGCTTCTTGTACACAAGATGTGCATGGGAGTGAATGGGAGAGTATGATCAAAACAGACACAGGAAAGTCTGTTCTCCCTGTGTGATAAGAGAGTTATTGAAGGAGTACATGAGCGAATAACAATCCTGGCTGCATGGACTAGTCTCCTGTTTGTAACCCATAAATAGTGCTTCTTGCTAATAAACTTTGTCTTAGCTTCTCTCAAGAGCTGAGTCCATGCCTTCCAGACCACCGCAAATTGTGCCCAACGTGAGACTCGGCAAATTACTCAGCCGAAGATGGCTCCCGGACAGAAACTTGACAAATAAACAACTCAGCTGAAGACAGCACCCAAACCATATATCTCTGAATCACTGTATTGTCCACAACCATCAAGGTACTAAATCAATACCTTTTCTTACTTAGGAGAAGCAAGAAAAAATGTAACTTCAGCAAAAATTTAAAGCAAGCCTTTTATTGGTTAAGGAATATTGTAAATGGTTTCCTAATTCAGTCTCTTACGATACAAAATTGTGGGCAAAAGTTGGTGGGGAATTACAGATTATGAAATATTTGCAATTTAAGGTACCAGATGAGTTAGTTATTACGTGGCAGACAGTTTACACTGCTTTAACTGGATTACAGCCCGCTGAGGAACTCCTGCAAACGGCAGGCAAAACTCCTTCTTCTGAACCCCTAATTTGG
>NW_009734434.1:717-26997 GCF_000703405.1 Apaloderma vittatum | reverse complement strand
AACTCCTAAAAAGTGGAGGAGCAACTGCTGTGTCTGAACCTTTAATTTGCATCAATCAGGGCACGGCAGAGCATGTTTGTGATAAAGTGTCCATGGATTCATGTGATCCTGACACTATCGATCCTGAAAAGGAGTCAGACTTATACTCATCTATAAAGTCTATTAAAATTATGGCAGTGAAATCTTCAACAGCAGAACAAATTCTGGAAGATAAGTCATGGCTGCCCTCTAGAATCCTAGAATGGCCTAGGCTGGAAGGGACCTTAGAGATCATCTAGTCCAACCTCCCTGTTTTGGGCCAGGGACGCCGCTCTCGACTAGACCAGGCAACACATGGGGACCGAGCGGGAATCGAACCCACGACCTCAGTGTTGGTCCTTGTTGTCAGCACCGCACTCAAACCACTGAGTATCAGTATTTCAAATCCACTCGTAACAATTGCTCGAGCGACACCACCAAACGCAGGGGCAGAGCCATCCTTAAAAGAATTTTTAGAGGGTCCTTTGATGTCTGTGTCAGCACCTTCCTATAAACCTGTTGTTGAGAAAATAAAGGAGGAAGCTATTAAGAAAGACGATTTCTCTATGTGGACGGCATATGCTGTGCTATATCAGCCAAACTGACCTCCCGAATATCAGTAATTCATGTATGAGATTGTTAAAGAAGTATGGAAGGCCATACGAGAATATTGGCTGCAGAATAATTATGCCATGAATTTGTTGCAAATATTGGAGATATAATGACACCATATGATTGCAGATGAGATTGGTTCTGAGTGCAGCACAATATACCATTGGGTGGGCAGAGTATAGGGAATTCACCATGTTTCAGACTACGGATAATATTGCAAATTTAATCCCAGGTGGTATGGCAGAATATATGAGAGAAGGACAATATGACACGCTGCAAGCTCAGGTAAATTTAGCAAGGCCGATCTTACAACTATATTAGCAATGAAAGGTTTGAGACGTGTCCTTGAAGTAAGGATATGGCAATTATCTTTTGCAGCGATACGGTAGGATCTGCAAGAACCTTATGTTACGTTTATTGATAGACTGCAGACTGCTTTAACTCGCCCGATAGCCAATGAGGAAGCGCTATAAACACTCTTAATGCAGTTAGCCTATGAAAACGCTAATGTTGACTGCCAGTGCGCTATTTTGTCATTGCAAGACTCTGCAAAGGGTGTAGCTGAATTCATCAGAGCTTGTCAAAATATAGGCTCTGAGGAGCATAAAGCTGCACAGTTAGTAAATGCTTTTGCACAACAGCTTGTTGTAAGACAGGCAGAAGCAAGGTGCCTTGAATGTCAGCAACCAGGTCATCTTCAAAAGGATCATCCCAATAAAAAGCCAAGCACTGATATACAGACAAAAAAATGGGGCAGAAAAAACCAAAGGATTTATGCCGTAAGTGTAAAAAGGGATATCACTGGAGTAATCAGTGTTGGTCTAAATTCGACAAACGGGGAAATCAGATTCAGGGAAATGGGCAGTGGGGCGCGAGACCCGATGCCCCTTCATACAACAGTGTCTATTGTGCACACACGATGCCTTCACCAGAACCGTGGGTAATGCCATGTCAGCAACATCAGTGTTGCAGGTCCCAAGGCAAACGGACAGTCGCAGACCTCACTGCCAGCACAGCAGGCAGTGCAGGGCTGGATCTGGCCTCCACCACCGATACAGTCTTCAATGACAGCTCCGTGAAGCTGATTGATGCAGGGATATATGGACCATTGCTGTGTGGTTTTTTGGGTCTTGTGATTGCTTTTGCTTTTTTTGTTGTTTGTAATGCTAATGCTACCATCCGAGGGAACGAAGGATGGGGTAGTGCAGACATGCCCTAAATTTTATGGAATCAAAAGGTTACAGCTGATCAACCAATGTTATCCTTAACCATTGAGGGACTACCATTTACTGGACTAATTGATACTGGTGCTGATGTCTCTATCATCAGAAAATAGAACTGGCCTTTGCAATGGTCCCTGTCTCCTGTAGCTGTTGCAGTCAGTGGTATTGGAGGTATGCATGTACCTTTGCAAAGCTGCAAAACTCTGCATGTCACGGGTCCAGAAAATAAGACAGCTACTTTGCGACCATTTGTTCTTGATGTTCCCTTTACTTTGTGGGGACGAGATCTTTTATCACAGTGGGGAATGACTTTGTTCACAATGATGGCACATTTATCCCAAGGGTCACTGATCCAATGCCGTGACTCAAACTCACTTGGTTAACGTCAAAGCCTATTTGGGTTGATCAGTGGCCCCTGAAAGCAGAAAAATTGCAGGTAACAGAGAAATTAGTAGCAGAGCGAGTTCAGCTTGGGCATTTAGTTCCATCAACTAGTCTGTGGAACACTCCTATTTTTGTTATTCCGAAAAAAAATGGGAAGTTGCGATTGTTACAAAATTTACGTGCCATAAATGCAGTCATGAAACTGATGGGACCCCTTCAACCAGGGGTTCCCAGTCCTGCAATGATCCCTACTGATTGGAATCTTTATATAATAGATCTGAAAGATTGTTTTTGCCATTCCTTTGCACCCTGATGATTGTCAGTATTTTGCTTTTTCACTGCTGTCTGTTAATAATCAGGACCCTATGAAACGATATCAATGGATGGTGCTGCCACAGGGTATGATGAGTAGTCCAACAATTTGTCAAATTGTTGTAGCTGGGGCACTCCAACCTACATCAGATCGTTATGCTGATATGTTAATTTATCATTACATGGATGATATTCTCATTGCTGCAACTACGACTACTGAATTGCAAGCAGTGGTATCACAGTTACTTGTTTCTTTACAAATGTTTGGTTTGCATATTTCACATGATAAAATTCAGTCTGAGCCACCATGGAAATACCTTGGATGGCTATTGTTTGTACACTCTATTAAGCCGCAGCAACTCCGTCTCACAAACAATATCTCTACCCTAAACGATTTACAGCAGCTGCTGGGAACCATGAACTGGATTCGCCCTATGTTAGGAATATCTGCTGCTGAGTTGTCTCACTTATCTGATACTCTTAAAGGGGATCCTGAATTGACATCCCCTCAGATCCTTTCTCCTGAGACAGATAGACAACTGACTTTGGTGTTACACAGAATTTCACAACTACAAGGGGGAAGAGTAAATCCTCTATTGCCTCTGGATTACTTTGTGGTTCATACACAATTTCAACGATGTGGTTTATTTGGGCAATATGACATACAGACAGATAAACTTGTACCTTTAGAATGGATTTTATTTCCTCACACTTTTACAAGGACAGTTACAACTCCTTTGGATATGCTGATAGTGGTGATCCAAAAGGGTTATCTCCGCATTCAACAACTAGCAGGATGAGATCCAGATAAACATATATTTTCCAGGTACCAAGGAAACATTCGTTCAGCTAATGAAGGATAGTCCATCTTTCCAGGGAGCAATGGCTGATTATCTTATTAAGATTTCCTTCACTCTACCTTTTAATAAGCTGTTACAGTCCCTGGCTGCGTTACAATTCCAGCCGTGTAAGATCTTAACACAACAGCCTTTGTTAAATGCCAGAACTGCATTTACAGATGGGTCTGGTAAGACACATCGTGCAGTGATAACTTGCAAAGATGGGAATCAGTGGTCTGTACAGACTGAATCAATTCAAGGTTCTACTCAAATAGTTGAGCTCAGTGCTGTACGACTAGCTTTGCGTACCTTTTTTGAGGAACCACTCAATATAGTTTCTGACTCACAGTCTCATGGGGGTTATTCAAAGGATTGAAGCTGCCTTTTTGAAAGAGGTTCCTAACAAACCGCTGTTTTCTCTCTCAGTGGAATTAAGTCATATGATAACAAATAGATTACACCCCTGTTTCATAGTACATGTTTGCTCCCACACCTCCTTACCCGGTGTCCTGGGTTCAGCTAAAAACCCAGTCTTGTTTAGTGATTTTTACTTTCCAGTTTAGTCTCTTCTAGAAGGCTGCACTTTCTGAAGTTGGCAGCATGGTTTTGCAGACAGTGTGTGCTACTAGTAGTGATAACACCTGATGTTTACAGTTACTGCCTGGGACTGGGATGCAGAAAGGCTCTTGCTTATACTTATTCCCATAGTGACCAAGGCCACTGCTGGTTCTTGTGTGCCACGCTGGGGGTGCCGGGTAGTAAGACGAGTCATAAGGAAGTAAAAGGTTGCACCTCTAGGGGGTTAATAGACAGGACAGGTGACCAATGAGAGTATTCCATTCCATACATGTCATATTCAGTATAAACTGAGTGATCATGAGAGTTTCGCCCCTTTTTCTGCAATGGCCGGTGCCCAGGGAGGACTCCATCTGACCTCCTGCTTTTGATCTGGATCCTGACTTCTTGAATCCAGCTCCCTGTATCCAGCTCCCACCATCCCTGAGCCTGGGGCTGCCCCAGCGCCTCCTGCTCTGCAGCATCAGTGAGGATTGCTGTCGGGGGAGGGAGTTGGGCTTGATATCGGGCTACTATCAATAGTTGTATATAGTTCTTTACTTTTATCATTCCACTGTTATTTCTGTTATTGTTTCATTGAAGCTATTCTAGTTTGTCTTCTCTAACCCATAAGTCTCTCTGCCTCATTCCCTTTTCCTTCCCATTTGGGGGGGAAGAGGGTGGTAGAGAGTGTCTTCCATGTTAGTGGCCGGCTCAGCCCTAACCCGCGACACCTGGTCCTATAACCAGAGGAAATGCTGTCGCTGATCATTATACTCAACCTTGCTGTGCTATGAATATAGATACACGGCAGTTTGAACAGGCTAGTCTACCACACAATTTTTTCCATCAAAATGAGACTGGTCTACAAAAGGAATTTAATCTCACTCAATCACAGGCATGGGATATTGTCCTTGCTTGCGCTGACTGTCAGTCACACTCCTACCCTCCATTGCAGGACGGTATAAATATCCGTGGTCTATCCTCTAATGACACATGGCAGACAAATGTTACTCATTATTCTTCTTTTGGCAGATTGTGTTTTGTACATGTTACTGTTGATACTTTTTCAGGTTTTCTAGTTGCTTCTGCTGCAACCGGAGAAAAAGCACGAGATGTCAGGCGACATTGAAAACGCTGCTTTGCAATCCTGGGTGTACCACACCTTATTAAGACTGACAATGGTCCTGCATATACATCTCAATCTATTGCACTTTTCTTCCAGCAATGAGATATTCGGCATGTTACAGGGAATCTACATAATCCTACAGGCCAGGGAATAATAGAACGTGCGCATCAGAGTCTGAAAGCAATGTTACATAAACAAAAGAGGGGGAGTGTGGCTCTCACTTTGCAAGAACAATTAGACATGGCTACTTTTACTCTTAATTTCTTGAGTCGCTCTGCAAAAAAATTATCCTTAACAGCATTAGAGCGTCATCATCAAAATAAGCCTACGATGCTCATATGCCGAGACTTGCCTGGACCTTCTGAGTGGCAAGGTCCCATAGATCGTCTAACCTGGGGGAGATGATACTCATGTGTTCTACTTCCTACAGGTTCTCGCTGGTTGCCTGCGAAATATGTCAACTCGTACCATGAGTTAGAAATGGCAAAATAACAATCTGATTCCTGAAATGAAGCGGCTGAAGATTTAACTCCTCCAGAAGAAAGAGAAAATCCTGAAGCCTAGTGGTATAATCACATAAAGAATGTCATCTTTTGTGGCGATCTTCCTGTATTATGTTTCATCACCAGAAAAAATGGTGTCATCCCGTGTGTAACCCACAAATACATACTCTCTGTTAATGCCCGATTCTTGAGTTTTTTTGTGTTCCAGGTTTCTTTGATGCATACCTGTACTCCATCCAGAGGAAACAGCATCAGAACAGCATTGCTGTTGACATGAGCCAAACATCAGATTGCAGTTCAACCCAAGAAAGCACAAGCCACGCTTCTCAATCTATATGGGACATTTGTTGCCTTCACAAAACTGATGAATCAGTCTGCCTAAAGAATGATGTTCAACATCTTCAGGACTTGATGCAACAAATGATACCTGGCTGACATCACGGCTGCCTTCCCTGAGAGGAGACCTTTGATTTAAATCACTATGTTGAACTGTGTTTATGTTTTCTTTCTCTATATATTTTTCATGTGCCTTTGTAGATTACTCTCTAATATATCTTGCAAGCCTAAGCAGATACCTCCAATTTTGAAAGTGAATGCAGTTGCTTGAGCAAGGGGGGTGTAATATAGAGGCACAGCAGAGGATTGTCTAGGAGCACTGTAGGTACGCCCAAGCAACTTGCACTTAAGGTGTCAGAAAACACATACATCTCACTGGAATGCTTCTTGGCCTTGTGTGCTCAATAAGCAGCACATCCACACTTAGATAACAGAGTACTGGGATAGATGCAGGGGCATCTTCCACATTCCTGCCCTGCAAAGCAGTGAATGTGACTCCTGAGAACTCGGGCAGAGCAGCAAGGAAAACATAACCATGCGGTGGGATAAATACTACACACAGAAGTACTGAAAAATACATCTCATGACTTCGATGGCATTCCAAAAAAAAACAAACAAAAAAGGGAGAAATGTGGATACCCTGCATTTTACAGCTGGCTGTGCCAACAGCACTGCATTGCAGAATTAAGACTTTCATCCTTGAGCTCTTTTCTAAACAAATACATAGTTCTTGCTTGCTAATAATCAAAAGACCGTGACCAGCCAAGTATAGCTCATGTTGGGAGTTTGCTCATGAGAATGAACAGATAAGACACTTCTTGTACACAAGATGTGCATGGGAGTGAATGGGAGAGTATGATCCAAACAGACCTGGGAAAGTCTGTTCTCCCTGTATGATAACAGAGTGATTGAAGGAGTACATGAGCGATAACAATCCTGGCTGCATAGTCTGGTCTCCTGTTTGTAACCCATAAATAGTGCTTCTTGCTAATAAATTTTGTCTCAGCTTCTCTCAAGAGCAGAGTCCGTGCTTTCCAGCCCACCGCAGGAAACTTCCTATCTTGCTACAGCCTTCAGACTATTACTCATTACTGCTCTTCCATGTAATGAAGCTGCAATGTGTAGTTCAAGAGTGATCAAAAGAAACTTCAGGGCCTTGGGAGTCGGCAGCCATCATGCTGCTAGAAAGCTACAATATAGTTGCCATTGCTGAAATTTGATGGGACAAATCCCATGAAAGGAGTGCAGCTAACAGTGGCTTCAGGTTGTTCAGAAAGGAGACGGTGAGGAAAAAGAGGCAGAGATGTTGCCCTCTACCATAAAAAAAGGATAAAGCACTAAGAGCTGTTGAAGAATAGCCGTGAGCTTGCTGAAGGCTTATGAATAACCATAAGGCAACCAAGCGAACCTTGTGAATAGTATCTTCTACAGGCTGCCAGATCAAAAAGAGCCTACTGACAAAGCGTTCTCACTCATTCACCTTCATCCTGCTGGGGGAATTCAATCACCCTGGCATCTGCTGGAAACATAGCGTGATGAGCTGTAGGCAATCCAGGAGACTCATAGAATGCAGGGAGGATAACTTCTTGAGCCAGGTAATAGATAGTCTTACCAAAGGTGATGTGGTATTGAACTAGATGGTCATCAATGCAAGTGAACTGACTGGTGACATGAAGACCAGAGGCAGACTGGGCTGCAGTATTCATGCACTGATGGAGTTCACAGTTCTGAGGGATACAAGTCAGACAAGAAGCATAGTCAGAATCCTGAATTTTAGGAAAGCAGATTTCCACCTCCTCAAGGAGTTAGTCAAGATGGACCCCTAGGAAATCATCCTCAGGGACAAAGGAGCAGAGCAGAGCTGGCAGATCTTTAAGGTCACTTCTCATAGAATGCAGAGGCTCTCAATCCCCAGTATAAGAAATCAGGAAAGGAAGGCAAGAGATAAGCATGTATGAGTCAAGATCTGCTGGTCAAACTAAAGGGCAAGGGGCAATTGCACAGGCAATGGAAGCAGGGATGCGTATCCTAGGAAGAGTACAGAGATGCTGCCCAGTTGTGTGGGTCTGAGGTCAGGAAGGCCAAGGCACAGCTGGAGCTGAATTTGGCAAGGGATATGAAGAATAATAAGAGGGTCAAATAATAAGAGGGTCTTCTACAGGTATATCAACTGGAGGAGGAAGATTAAAGAAAATGTATCTGCTCTGATGAACAACACTGGCAAGCTGGTAACAACAATTGAGGAGAAGGCTGAGGTATTCAGTATTTTTTTTGCCTCAGTCTTTGCTGGCAATCTCTCTTCCCACGCCTCTTGAATGGATAGTCTGCAGATGGAGACCAGAGGAGCAAAGTTCTTCCCAGTGTAAGAGAAACATAGAATCATAGAATCATGGAATGTGTTGGGTTGGAAGGGACCTTTAAAGGTCATCGAGTCCAAGTTGGCAGAGACATCTACTCTGAAGTTAGCAGAGACATCTTTAGCTAGATCAGGTTGCTCAGAACTCTGTCAAGCCTGACCTTGAATGCCTCCAAGGATGAAGCCTGCACTACCTCTCTGGGCAACCTGTTCCAGTGTTTCAGCACCCTCATAGTAAAGACCTTCTTCCTGATGTTTAGTCTAAATCTATCCTCCTCTGTTTGTGACCACCTGAGGAACCTGAACACACACCTGATGGGACCTGATGAAATGCATACCAGAGTCCTGGGGGAATTGGCTGATACAGTTGCCGAGCCACTCTCCAGAATATTTGAGAAGTCATGGCAGCCAGGTGAAGTCCCTTGCTGGGACTTCAGTGGGAAACATTGCACTCATTTTAAAAAATAATAAAAAGGAGGACCCTGGGACCTACCCACCTGCCAATCTCTTAGCCTTTCCTCATTGGAGGGTTGAAAGACCTGGAGCATGTCCAAAGAAGGCTGTTCAATCTGGAGAAGAGAAGGCTCCAGGGAAAGCTTATTGCTGCCTTTCACTATTTAAAGGGAGTGTATAAGAAAGATGAAGACAATGTTTTAGCAGGGCCTGTTGCAATAGGACAAGAGACCATGGTTTTAATTAAAAGAGGGTAGATTTAGACTAGCTGTAAGGAGGAAATTTTTTGCAATGAGGAGGATGACACATGCTCAGAGATGCAGTAGAAGCCCCATCCCTGGAAACATTCAAGGTCAGGTTGAACAGTACTCTTAAGCAATCTGATCTAGGTAAAAATGTCTCCATGGGGTGGCGTTGGACTAGCTGACCTTTAATGGTTCCTTCCATCCCTAAACATTCTATGATTATATGACTCTATTATTTGATTAGTCAAAGGCAAGGGCATACAGGTAGTGAAATCAATAGCAGGTAGGAACTGCCTGTAGGTTCCTCTGCTATGGTCAGCCACATAATTTTATCACACAGCTACTAGATACACAAGACAGGCCTGAAGGCCAGGCAACGTATGTCACATAGCATAGCATAGCACAGCCCTGACTTGGGTCCACCCATATTAGGTGTTATATGGATCACTAACTCCTAAATGTACTATGATCTTCTACAGGGTGTTCTGTTGTTTGTGCTTTTGCTTTAGATACTCAGAGCTAGATCCTGGCTGCCCATTGTGTTTGCCCTCCTCTTTTAAAAGTAGAGAAGAAACCACGTGCAGCATATTAGGAAGGGTTGGTTATTTCAGAATGTTGAGCCAAACATCTTGTATCTTGAGTTAAATGCTGCCTTTAATGTCATCATTAAAAGGAACAGAAGTGCCCAACCTCTCAGTGAGGCTCCAATCTCTATATGTTCGGATCCTGATCCCAGAATCCCCTACTCCTAGAACAGAGACCTGTGTCTTTCTGAAGGTTATACAAGGTTCCACTAATTTTGATGTTGGAGTTTCCAGCCACCTTTTACTTTCTCCATTTGGCTGTTAATGAAATTTCATTATAAGATGAAGGTAATCAAGTTTAGTTGAATCCTTAGCTGGAGCATTAGAAAGCTGTTAGCAACTTATAGTCTGTGTCTTATTTTTGAGATTTAATTGACTTGTTCTGTCTGTCTTTCTCTGACTGTCCACATTTTGTCTATATTTTCCTTAGGTTCTTTTCTGCCTACCAGTTGTCTCACTGTTATTTCCCTGATTATTTGCATATTTAACTTTTCCTTCATTACTATTGCAACCTGTTATTGTGTTTGCTGTCATCACTGCCAATGACTACATTTTCTGTTATGATCTTGGCTCCTGAGGTCAGACAGCTGGTGTGTATTTTGTATTGACTACAGCAGTTGCAGATTGTACTATTCACTATTTACTATTATTCACTTTTGGTGGTTTGGCCCTGGCCAGAGGCCAGGAGCTCACCAAAGCCGCCCTATGACTCCCCTTTTAGATGGACAGGGGAGAGGGAAGATGTAACAAGAGGCCCGTGGGTTAAGATAAAAAAGCAGTTTAATAAAGCAATAGCAAATACCGCGTGTGGCAGCAAAGCAAAACAAAGATTATTCTCTACTTCCCATCAGCAGGCGATGTCCGGCTGCTTTTGTAGGAAGCAGGGCTCCAGTACGCGTAGCGGTTGCTCCGGAGGACAAACACCAAACAGCGAATGCCCCCCCACTTCCCTCTTCCTTCTCCCTTTTATGTCTGAGCTGACATCGTATGGTCAGTTTGGGTCAGCTGGCCCGGCTGTATCCCCTCCCAAGATGTTGCCCACCCCCAGTCTACTGTTGGGGTAAGTGTTGGAAAAACAAAACAAAACAAAACAAAACAAAAAAACCCAAACCCGAAACCACAGCCTTGGTGCTGTGTGAGCACTGCTCAGCAGTAGCCAAAACACTGGGGTGCTATCAGCACCCTTCTAGCTACCACTCCAAGGAGAGAAAAACACAAAAACAAAAACACAAAAGCAACCAGCACTGAGAGAGCTGCTGTGGGAAGATTGACTTCACCTCAGCCTGACCCAATACATCACTATTTACTATTGTTAAGATATTGAGAGGAATGGTATTGTGTTGCAACCCTGATGGGCCCCAGTGGGGCTTCATTCAACTTTCTCCTGAATTTAACAGGTTATTATTGAGAACTCTTCTTCTGAACCACATTTTCAAACAAGTATTTTCATGTCACAAGGTGCTTATATATATCTGTATACACACGCTGGAAGGGAAGCTTGACATCAAACATCTGGACTCAACATCTTCAGCTCTGCAAAATTAAATGACACTATTGTGAAGGCAGATTTTAAGAAAGCAGGACAGATTATCTCTCATCTTTTATTAAGGAGTCTTTGCAGTTTCATCTATAGCATCTTGTATTTGCCACTGAGTTTGCAGCTTAATGCAGTTCTATATATTGCCACAATTTCCTTGTTATGCATTGTTTTGCAGACAAATATTTATCAGAGTTCTGAAGCGAATAAGTCTTTCTATTCATTATGGGAAGGCCTTCAGTGACAGCAGGGAAGGTCTTTAAACCAGGCAGAACATGGGTGGGACTGCCTTTTCTCTTCTCTTCAAATGCAGTTGTGGGCCTTAAAAATACAGTATCAGCAAGCTAGTTCACAATTTCATGCATCTAGTTTCAGATATAAATGCTGCCCTTTGACCTTCTGAGCAATTCTCAAATTTAAACATCTGTGATGAGCTTCCAATACAAAAATGTTTATTATTCCCCTCAAATTCATGTAGGATTTTGGCAATCTTCCACATGGCTAGGTGTGAGAACAAAGAAAAGAATGAAAGCTCAGTGGAACAGAAGGAAATGGAAACACAACCATTCAGCATAGAAATGTACATTAGCTGTAGCTTCTGCTCATACTGTAAGATGTAATGAAAGGGAAATTACAGTACGATTCAAAGAAGTATGTTTTTGTAATCTCAGTTGGATAAGGCTTGTTGTAGGGTTTTAGAAAAAGCTGCTAGATGAAGTTTGAAAATAATGCAATATTTTCACTTTGTATGTTTCTTCTACATCTAATTTACATGTTTATAGCAGATTGTTTAAGAGGACAATTTACACAGTATTATTCCTCAAATAAAATGAATATTTGCAATGAGTCAAGTTTTGGGCAGGCTTTTAGTATGACTAGAGGTAGGTAAAGGCAGTTTCTGGATAATTTGTTATGTTCATATTGTGTTTCAAGTGTTTCCCCCTGTCTTCAAGCTCTCTTATTTGGTTTAAAGTGGACTCATTTGCAGTTTTCTCACCTTTATATATATTTCAGGAGCTCTGAAGGTTTTAACCATATCATATAAAAACTTCATCTCCTAGGCAGACTGACATGAGTGGCTGTAAGGGGGAATAGCTTCCAACAGTTAAACTACATGGCCGAGAAACAATTGGTTTAGTTTGATTAGCATTATTAGCAGGAGAAAGTTGTAAAAGACAAGATATTTGGATAAGGAACCAGACAGCAGAGGGAAGATCAGGTTAGTCAAACAAAGGACTGGTAAAAACAAACAGAACAAATAGGTTATGTAAGTGGAGATGCCCAGAAGTAATACAAATTAAATATTATTATAGTGATTTTATAGGCCCTTCTGTTAAGGTAACCATTGAACATTGTGCTACATAATCAAATATTTTCTTTTTTTAAAAAAAGAATAATACAAAATGGAAAATGTGAACAACAGCAATCAAAACAGTCCACTACTTTGCAAGTACTAAGAAGTAGAATAAAAAGAGATGTCAGCAAGAGACCAGTAGAATGCAAGTTATGGGAGATCATACAACACAAGGTGGTGTGACCTGGAGACAGATCAGAAAAAAAAGATCTATATTCAGTTTATAGAAATTGTGAAGACAATGGTTTAGTGTTTCTAAACAATCAGGTATTTAAGTGTAGGTGACCAAATATCAACCAATAGCATTTTGCTGTAATTATTGGTAGCTGTGCAGGTGACCTAATTCTAGGTCAGCCTGAAACTGAGATTTTTTTTCCTGCTGTTTGTTTCCTAGTATTTAAAGACAGCTGAAATATTTCCTGTGACTGAAAATAAAATTTCAATTTCATTTTCTTTTTACTAATTTCCTTCCTTTTTTAGCAAAGAAATTTGCTATATTTGACCCATATTTGTAAACAATTCAGTCATCTTTGGGGGATTTTTGAGTTAGTTGGGGTGTTTTTACAAATTTGTAATATACTGTCATAAAGTTAAATGTTGAATGTTGAAAGGGGTACGATCTATTCTGGAAGCCAGAGACATCACTACATTACACAGACCTAACAATAGCAGGCTAATTATTTGGAGAAAGACTGCTATGGGTCACAATCTGTAATGTTCAGCTCTGTAGCAGCAGTTAATGAATACTTAAGCAATATTTTGTTTATAAATATTGTGTTTTGATAAACATCTTCCATTGCTGGAATGTGAAATGTGGTGCTTTCTAAATTAGGATAGTATACATCCGTTATTAACATAAATCAAAGTCTAGCATTGACTTAAACGAGTCTAGAAGCTCCCCCACACAAGACATGTAATGAAAATGTAAAATAAGCTCAAGTTTTTAACTTGAATTGGCAAAAAAAATCACACTATGCAAAGTCTTTATATATATAACAAATGTGTTTGCATTTCTGGTGCTGAAATTGGTGAAAAATTTTTTCCACATTTACAGAATTACCTACATTGAAAAAGACCTTTAAGATCATCGAGGCCAAATATTAACCTAACACTGAAAAGTTCGTGACAAAACTATACCTGTAAGCACTAGGTCTACACGATTGTTAAATATCTCCAGGGATGGGTACTCAACCATTGGCCCAGGGATTGTGATCCAGCTTACAGAATCACAGATTCACAAAGTCACAAAACAGCTGAGGTTGGCTATCACAACTAGGGATTGTCTAGCTCAACCTCTCATGTAGGTTCTGCTGGAATAGGTCACTCAGGACCGTATTCAGTTGGACTTCGAATGTCTGCAAAATTGGAGACATCACCATCTCTCTGGACAGCCTGTTTCAGTATTCATCCACAATCAGAGTGAAAAATAGCGTGTTCTTATGTTCAGATGAAATTTTGTGAATTTTAGTATTTGCCTGTTACCTGTGGTCTTGCCACGAAGAAGAGTCTGGCTCCCTCTTGTTCAGGGGTCACAGAGCACTGGAACAGGTTGCCCAGAGAGGCTGTAGAATCTCCTTCTCTGGAGATCTTCAAAACCTGCCCGGACACATTCCTGTGTAGCCTGCCCTAGGTGATCCTGCTTTGGCAGGGAGATTGGACTAGATGATCTCTAGGGGTCCCTTCGAACCCCAAACATTCTATGATTACGATTCCCTGCACTCAGCTTTTTAAACACATTGGTAATGCCCCCTGATATTTCTCTTCTCTGAGCTGCACAGTCCCGGCTCTCTCAGACGCTCTGTATGAAAGATGCTCCAGACCCTTAGTCATCTTTCCAGCCCTTCATTGGGCTTGCTTCAGAAAGTCCACGTGTCTTTTGTACAGGGACAAGTTATGACCTGATTAGGTTTTTTTTTGCCTAGAAATTAGATCTAGTTAAAATAATGTACATCAGCATTAAGAATTATTTCTTCAGTTTGGCTCTAACCTTGTAAATAATATCAGCTATATGTACAATAAACTGTCTGCATTTTTAGGGGAGCATTCATGAAACTCAATTGCCCAGACTGGTAGACTATTATTCCTATTCCTGATTGGCTGAGCACTGTCCCAAGGGTGTTTCACTAAACTTCTGCTATATGCACTTTGTTTACAGCCACCCACTGAGGAAACTAGAGGTTACTAAAAAGTCAGGTCACTCCATGTTGCCACACATGCCTGGAAATGTTCCCAGGCATATATAATATACTAGGATGGGTGCAGACTTCAGGACTGACTTGAACACTCTGACCAATCTGATTGTATTTATTACATATTTTTTATTTATAAGACTGAAGACTCCGGTGTGTGTTTGCTAGCTTGTAGCTGCAGCATGTCTAACTGAAGTCATGCCATCTACTCTTTTCTTGTGGCTTGTAACACTTCCCCAGGAAGGTATTCTTTTAACCAGTATATAGGCATCCTGTGTGTTCCTGTGTGTTCCTTTCTTCCCGACGCTGGGATGCAGGAAGGGAAGGCAGGGTCTGCTATATCTAATTCTGTTTTTCATCACATTTGTAGGCTACCATGCTCTACAAATCTTTCAAATATTTATCACTGCAGATTTGCTAATAGTTTTGCAGCCTCTTTTCTCCTGCTGCACAATGACTCTGAATTCCTGTCCTGCTAAGAGCTTTGGCATGTAAACAAGCATCAGGAAGCATTCCTTTAGTGGAGTCAGAGGTAAAGGTAGTGGCTCTCTTACATTCTCAGACTTTAGGTTGATCTCTGGGAAATTTCTTCTCTCTGGATACCTGTACAGCCACTATTGCTAACGTCTAGTATTGTATACCTCTGTCCAACTCTTCCCTGAAATCGTCACCTCTCTAGCAGTGAGAGATAGCCTTTGCTCCCTGAAGTGGATGTTGGCAGACTGAAGGAAAGGAAATACTTTCTCCAAGGAAATTTGTAACCTAATGAAGGCTGGAGACCTCTCAATGAAATGTAACTGTGTACATTTTAGAACCTGGTGAGTAGGGACACATATGCACCACATCAGATAGTGATCCCTGCCTCTAGCTTTGCCCTGTGACATCTCATATGCCCGTCTATTTTTTGATTGATGCCATCATTTTAAAGGATGGGGAAGGAATATCAGTGTCCTCTGCAGATTTTCACTCTCCATTTCCATTCTTATTCTGGATGCACTAGTCCCCAAATGGCCATTTCAAACATTGTCAGAAAAACCAGAAAGACATGTCATTAACATCTAGGAAAGGGGAGGCTTGGGATACTGCTCACCAGGTGATGCTTTCCACTGACCTGAACTATTTAGCCTTGGTTCAGACATTTGTTCAGCTGCTCTCGCAAAGACTGAGGATTTGTATGTACTGTTCTTCCTTGGGCCAGCATCCTAGGGACTCACTACAATATTATCTGACCATTTTATCTTGCTTCTTTTCCTTTTCTGTTTCCCCTCCTACGACTTTAGACTTTACAGTTTGGGACTATGCTTTAGGAGTATCTGTCTCATCACATACCTAGACATGGCTAGTCCTGACTTGGAGAAGGCTGTTCTAGCCCGGGGAAAGGAATTCATTATTTCCAAGATATAGGTCATTTCTCCTATGACCATTCATTTGATAAAGCTGATGTGTTGAATCGAAACAATGCAATGGTTGATGGAATGAGTGATCCAAAGCACACAAAGACAGATACTTAGAGTCAAGAATGGGAATCAGTATGGAACAGTAATGAGGTGCTAGTTAAAGTGTGCTACAGTGATATCCTTCTGGGTGTGAATGAATTCATTATGCAGTTCAAGGCACCTGTCACACATAGAATCATAGACTCATAGAACAATTCAGGTTGGAAAAGACCCTTGGGATCATCGAGTCCAACCATTAACTCTACACTACAAGTTCACCCCTAAACCATATCACCCAATGCCACATCTAAGCGACACTTAAAGACATCCAGGGATGGAGACTTAACCACCTCTCTAGGCAGTCTATTCCAGTGTCTGACCCCTCTTTCCATGAAGAATTTCTTCCTAATGTCCAATCTAAACTTGCCCTGTTGCAACTTGAAACCATTGCCCCTGGTTCTGTCCGTATCTACTTGTGAGAAGTAATCACATTGATTAATTTCTAAGCATTCATATCCCTCCCTAACATAGGGAGCCATCCCACCATCTCTCCTACCTCGTCTATCTCTTCTGAAAAGCTGGTATTCATCAATTGTAGTACTCCAACTGTGTGAGTCATCCCATCACGTTTCTATTATGAGTCATCCCACCACGCTTCTGTTATTCTGCACTTTCTTCCTCCTCTGATCATCTCATTAACCAGTTCTTCCCAGAAAGGAACTGTGTTCTGCAGGCAAGTTTGGAGACATTACTTTCTCATGGCATACATATATATGGCATATAACATCTCCAAGAAGATTGCCCAAAGTTTCACAGATATCTGCCTCACCATTCTGTAGTTTAAAATGTAAGAAAATTCTTTCCATTTTTATTCCATTTAAGAGGATGTGAGAGCTGCAATTTGGTTGTCAGTAACTGAAATATATTGAGAATCACTTTGAAATGCAAAAATTATTATAGTCCCACATATACCAGAGAGAAAAGAGTCAGGACACTTGAGGAAAATGAGTTTTCTAGGATGCGAGGCAGATACCTTTGCTAGTGATTCACGTTGTAATTATGTCTGACTCTTTTATTCTAAGCAGGAGCTAAAAAGACATGATTTTTCTACCTGTGGGAGAGATTCAATGAGGAAATATCAGTAAGGCTAGGACTCATTTTCTCTTTGTCTAGTTTCCCCCAGATACAGTTTTCTTAATTTCCCCTTTTATGATCACTTTTCTTACAAATAAAAAAATTCCTACTCAAGAGGTGACCTCCTAGCAAAAATACATGCTTGTGTCACAAGATCATGTATTGGAGTGGTCTCTAAAAGAACGGGACTTCCAGATTCCTTGCAGGATGTCAAACAGAATATGTTTATTCGTATAGATGTAAACTAGCTGACCTATGGCATTTTTTATGCTACTTAGTCATTTCAGCCCTGTGATCTCTGGTGGGGAAGGAGGGCAACTCTCAATCAGTCTATGATGCTGGAGACATATCTCTCTTTTTCAGGACATAGTATGCACTGAGAGAAGAGTTCAGAGTGGCTGATGCTGTTGGAAATGAGTAGACGATGACCTGCTGTTTCAAATCAGCAAATGAAGATTTGAAAGCTTGCTTGCTGAGGTCAGACTGAAAAGTCTTCTGTATGAAGTGTTTGATTGCCAGTGAAAACTAACATAGTAATAAATTTTCTTTTTCCTTAGCAAAATCTTGTGGTAAGTAATCATACTTGCTATTTGTCCCACTAAATCCAGTGTAATTTGACCAAGCATAGTACATTCCTCCAAGAATTGCTGACTACAACTCTTCCATCACCCTTCACTGAGTATCAAATAGGTTAGATTATGGCAATGGCCAAGGAAAAGTTCCTCCTAATATATGCCTTTCAGACTATCAGCTCAATCACACAACAATTAAATTAAATAAATAAATTCCAAATTGACTGAAAAAGTTTTCACTTTTTTTTCCTGACTAATGAAAAAACAATGTTTTATTCTGCTGGATATTAGCTGTAATAGTTTGCAGTTTAAAAAAAAATGGAAGTGCAAAAGAAGTGAAGAGTGGATCTTCTAGTAGTGCTCATGTTTTTCAAAGTGTTATGTGATTAGAAGCCTGCACGAGAAGCAGGGGAACTCATAGGCCTTCAGAAAAAGCAAAACAAGTTGTGTTGTGCACAGTGTAGTTCATCATGTTAGGATTCGTGTATAAAGTGAATGTAATGGGTTTGAGTCTGGCCAGTTTTTTTGATCGCCGGGAGGAGGGCTGTGGACGTGGCTCCTTGAGAAACTTCCAGAGCCTCCTCCAGCCTCAGGTAAAAGCTGGACCCACCTCTGGCCAAGGCCAGACCAATCAATGCTTCTGCAATCAATGTGTTCAACAGGGTAAAACCTGTTGAGGTAGCTTCTCTCTCTTTGTCTCTGTCTCTGTTTTTCTTTTGGGAGGAGGAAGAGAAGGTGAAAGGAGACAAAAAGAACATGGTCAGTGAGGAAGGGAGAGGAGAAAGGCACCAGAGAAGAGCGTTTCCCCAGAGTCTCATTCTAAGTGAGATGTCAGGGAGATGATTGCCTGTGAACTGAGGAGATCGTTGGTGTTGAAATGTCCAAGATGCAGCTACACATGGACAACCCCATACCAGGGGAGAGAGAGACGGCGCAGCCAAGTACCAGCTGAACCGTTTCTTGGGTTTCTGGCAAGAAGGCAAAATAATCTGGCTTTGGATCTGAGGATGACTTTTGTGTCTGGAGCCTGGGCCTGTTTGTACACAGATACACTTGGTCATGATTTTGACAAGGATCCTTTGGGTCTCTTACCAATGGGGTTCAAGTTGAGTGGTTTTGCATTGCTAATAACCACTAAAACTAATATCAGCATTATGTGTTATTGTCCCATGAGCTGAATTCTCTTAGAATCGCAGTCACAGAATTGCTCTGAGATTGGCTGGCACATCTGGTGATGGTTTAGGCCAACCTCTCTGTTCAGAGCAGGGTCAGCCAAGATCAAGATGCATCACACCATTTCCATTCTGACTTTGACTGTCTGCAAAGTTGAGAACTCCACAATCTCTCTGGACAGCCTATTCCACAGTTGCATGATCCTTAAAAAAAATTTCTTTTTTCTTATGTTCAGATGAAACTTCATGTATTTCAGTGTTTGTCTAATACCTCTGGTCTTGTTACTAAGCACAACTAAGAAGAAGAATCTGGCTTCCTCTTGTTCATTCCCTCCACTTAGTTATTTAAACATATTGTCAGTGCCACCTCTGATACTTCTTTGGGCTGCACAGTCCAGCTCTTTCAGCTTCTCTATATGAAAGGTGCTCCAGTCCCTTAGTCATCTTTCTGGCCCTTCACTAGGTTTGCTTCAAAAAGTCCATGTCTCTCTTGTATAAGGAAGTACAGAACTCAACATAACATTCCAGTCATGGTCTCCTCAGTGCTGAGAAGAAGAAAGGAAGGGTGCACCACTTGCCTTGCTGGCATATCTCTTCCTCTTGCAGTCCAGGCTGCTGATGGCCTCAGGGTGCATTGCTGTCTCATGTTAGTTTCCTCACCATCAGGATCCCCAGGTCCTTTTCTGCAGTGGTGCTGTCCCCTTGGTTCGCCCCCAGCACATAAGAGGTTTCTCCTCTCAGTGGGCAGGACTTTGCATTTTTCTTTGTTGACCTACATCCAATTGCTGTTGGCCCAATTTTCCAGATTCACAAGGCCTATTTGAGATACTCTTTGAAATTTTGTGTCATTTACAAACATGCACAGTGTGCTTCTATCTCATCATCTAGGTCATTAACAAAGATTTTCAGATATATTATCTCCAGTATTTACCCCTGGAATACATCACTAGTGAAAGAGTTTCAGCTGGACTTTTTGCTACTCATCAGAATACTTTGGGCTCATCCATTCCACAAGTTTTCAGCCTACCTCACTTTCCACTTACCTATGCCATGTATTATCAGTTTGTCAATGAGGATGTTATGGAAGACAATGTTGCCAATGTTCAGAAAGCCAAGATAAGCAACATCCACCACTCTTCTGTCTTCAGCAAGCCAACCATCTCATGGTAGAAGGCTATCAGGTTAGTCAAGCCTGATTTCCCCTTTGTACATCCATGCTGACCACTCCCAATCACTTTCTTGTCCTTCATGTACCTAGAAATGGCTTCTAGATTTGGTCACCTGTCCTGGTTTGAGCTAAACAGAACCAATTCTGCCTAGTGATTTTAATTCCAGGTTAGCCTTCTCTTAGCGACTGCACTTTCTGAAGTTAGCAGCATGTTTTTGCAGACGGTGTCTGCTTTTGGAAGTGACAACACCTAAAGTTTATAGTTACTGCCTAGGACTGGTATGCAGAACAGCAAGTATAAGTAAGCTCTTGCTTATACTTATTCCAAGGTCACTACTGGATCTTGTGTGCCGCATTGTAGGTGCTGGCAAAAAAAGGGGTCACAAGGAAGTAAAAATTGCACCTCTGATGAGGAACAGATAGGGCAGGTAACCAACACGAGTATTCCATTTCATATATGTCATAGTCAGTATAAAGCTGAAGTATCATGGGGGTTAAGGTATCTTCTTCAATGGCCAGCATCCGAGGAGGACTCTGACCTTCTGCATTTGTTCCAAATCCTGAGTTCCAGACTCCAGCTCCTGTGTTTAGCTGCCTTTGCTGATGAGCCTGGGACTTCCCCAGTGCCTGCCTGATCTGCAGCATCAGTGGTGATTGCTGCTGGAGGTGGGAGAGATCGGGTTCAATATTGGCTTTGCATATATATGTATACAGTTAATTTTTTATTATTGTTTTATTAAAACTGTTTACTTTTCTTTTCCAATCTGTAAGTCTCTCTGACTCATTTGCTTTCTGTTCCCTTTCGGGAATGAGACCATCTGTCAGTGTTTAGCAGCCAGCTCAGCCCTAATGCTTGACATCACTGCATCACTTCCCAAGGGCCTGAAGTGAGGCACTTAGTAGATGTAAGCCTCATGGTCTTACAAATGTCCAGTTTATTCAGATGTTCCCTCACCTCGTTCTCCTCAATGAAGGCTAAGTCTTCCTTTCTCCAGACCACTGCTCTCACAAGCCTGGGATTCCTGAATGGTGGTCTTACCAGTAATGGATGAGGTGGGAGTCTATTAAGTATGTTGGCTCCCTCTTTGTGGTGGCAAAGGATTGTCATCAAGTCCCCTGCCCCATGCAGGAGTAGGCCCACATTTTCTCTAGCCTTCCTTGTCCTGCTGATGCACCTATGAAGTTCTTCCTTTTGGCCTTTATGTCCCTTTACAGATTCATCTCCAGACAGGCTTTGGCTTTCCTAAACCCATCCCTACACACTCAGAGAGTGTCATTATGTTACTCCTAGGTCACCTGTCCCTGTGCTTCCTTATAATGTTTGAATTTTGTCAAGAGCTCCTTGTTCACCTGTGTAGGACTCCTGCCACCTTTCAGTGGCTGCCAACTCATTGGGATGGACAATTTATGAACCTGGAGGAAGCGTTCTTTGCATATCAATAAGCTGTTTTCCCCACCTCCCACTTTCAGTACAGTGTCCCATAGGATCCTTCCAGGTGGATCTCTAAAGATGTCGATCTCTACTCTCTTGAAATTCTGGGTTGTGGTCCTACTTTTTTTTCCTGGTCTATCCTCTCAAGATCTTGAACTCATGGACACTGTAGCCAAGGCTGCTTCCACCATTTACATCCCTGACCCATTCTGTGTTGTTGGTAAATGTCAAATGCAGTACTGCACGCACTTATGTCCATTCCTCAGTCACCCACATTACAAAGTTACCCTCAATGCTCTCCAGAAAACTACTGGACTGACAAGTCTTATTCATAGTCAGAATATGTCACTATATGTAGTGTTCTTCCATTAGCCCTTTATAAAAAAGAAAAGAAGATAATAGACTGGGTACTGCTATTTGTAATTGGGTCACTATTAAAAATGAAAAAAAAATTATGGATAAAAAAGCAAAAATATTTTATTCCAGCAAGGGACAAAGCCCATAATGGTAAGACCTCTTTACTGAATTAGTATTATTTCCTGTTTTTAATAGAGGGAATCTGAATTTCTGATGCTTTCTCTTTTGTAAGTGATTTTCTGCACGACAAGGTCACACCTACAGTGCTGTATCCAACACCTAATTATGACTCTGATTTAATTATCATCAGAAGAACTGGGCAATCTACCATGAATAATTTCAGAGTCCTGGAGCCAGACAAACAATCCAATAATGCCTTTAGGTATGCTCAGTTCTTTGACACATCAAGTGTCAGGCAATATCACATATTGTGATGGCTTTTATAGCTACTCGTGCAATTACGGAGCAAAACACGGTATCTGCTCCTGAGACCTACCAACCAAAATGGGCAAGGATACTGCAACATGGACTTGTCCACCTTCATTCAGTTCAGGGAATAATTTACCTGATACCAGAACTGTGTTGGTTTCTGGAAGAGACTGAGAATTGTAATAGATTCATGTTGTGAGTCTTTTCCACCCTGGGTGAAACTGTTTGTGGAACACTAGTTCTTTTGTACTTTTCCTGCTCCCATCTGAGTCCAAATATGAAGTTTGGTTTGCAGAATCACCTGTACATGCTGCTACTCACTTTCTTAATGCAGAAGGTGCACTGAGAGATGGATTCCAGGAGAAGAACTTGGAGGGGTGGGAGGGAGGATTTAAGTATAATCTTCTTGCTGTTTCAAACTTTAAGAGTTGTGTGGTTTGCTGGATCATTAATTTATTTTGTCTAAAAAAACCCAAATCAACCCAGATATTTTTAACATAGTAAAGATATTCTGAAGTTGGTGGGCTGGATTTCTTGTGTTGGAGAAGACAGCCCTCCATAACTCATGGGGTGTGGGGCTGAGGAGCACAGACATAGCGTTAACAGCACGGAAGAACAGAGTCATCTGTTCTGTATGTGATGGCTTGTTAGGCAGCAATTCACGGGAGTTACTGTAGGATGCCAGCACCAGTTGAGAAGTCTTGACTTCCTTTTAGAATAGTAAAGTCTAGAAGACATTCATCTGCATCTCTGCGTAAGCACTGTGTCCACCTGTTGCCCATAGCCATGTGTCATGTTTTACTCAAAAGGAAGGCACACTTCCCAGTCCTCTTGAGTCTCTTTCTCTGTCTTGGTAGGTTGCCCTAGACAATTTCTTGCATACATACTTGGCAACGGCTATGCTGTGATTCTTTGTGAATTTGTCCCTTACTGAATGTAAAGTGACCCTATCATAGACTCTGCTTGGAAGCTACATAGACTTTAGGTAATTCAAAAGATATTTATTATTTCTGTTTGCAACTCACAATGAGTATATTACCTCTACAGTCTATAAACCAGATTTCCAGACCATTTTTGAAAGCAGTATCAGTGCTGAGAATAATATATATATTGCAGCAACGTTTCTCAGCATTGGAAAATAGTCTTGAGGATGATATTTGCTGTGTATAAATAAATCAAGATTCAGTGGTGTGTCTCTAGGAGTTGTTTGGCCCATGAGAAAAGAAGACTCGAGGTCTCTAAGTTGGAAAGACATGGATTTGATGGATGGACCACTTGGTGGATAAGGAAATGGCTGGAAGATCACACCCAAAGAGTTGCGGTCAATGGCTCAATGTCCAGTGACAAGCGTTGTCCCTCAGGGATCAGTACTGAGACCGGTACTATTTAACCTCTTTGTCAGCAATATGACAGTGGCATCAAGTACACCCTCGGCAAGTTTGCTGATGACACAAAGTTGTGTGGTGCAGTTGACACACTGGAGGGAAGGGATGCCACCCAGAGGGACCTTGAGAGGCTTGAGGTGGGTCCAGGCCAACTTCATGAAGCTTAACAAGGCCAAGTGTAAGGTCCTGCAGCTGGATCAAGGCAATCTCAAGCACAAATACAGGCTGAGAAATGAGTGGATTGAAAACTGTCCTGGATTTGGGTGTGTTGGTGAATGATAAGATAAACACGAGCCAATAGTGTGCGCTTGTGGCCCAGAAAAGCCAACCATATCCTGGGATGCTTTAAGAGATGTGTGACCAGCAAGTCAAGGGAGGTGATTCTGCTCCTCTGCTCTGCTCTCATGAGACCTCACCTGGAGTACTAGGTCCAGCTCTGGAATCCCCAACACAAGAAAGACATGGAGATGTTGAAGCAAGTCCAGAGGAGGGCTACAAATATGGTCAGAGGGCTAGAACACCTCTCCTACAAGAACAGGCTGAAAGAGTTAGGCATGTTCAGCCTGGAAAAGCAAAGGCCTTCCAGTACCTGAAGGGGGTCTGCAAGAAGGCTGAGGAGGGAGTTTTTACAAGAGGCTGTAGTGAAAGGACAAGAGGTAATGGGTGGAAGCTAGAAGAGTGTAGGTTTAGACCTACGTTAGAAGTTCTTTACCCTGAGGGTGGTGAGGCACTGGAACAGGATTCCCAGGGAGGTTGTGGATGCTCTATTCCTGGAAGTGCTCAAGGCCAGGTTGGATGGAGCCTTGAGAGACCTGATCTAGTTGGAGATATCCCTGCCACGGTAGGGCAGTTGGAACTAGGTGATCTTTGAGGTTCCTTCCAACTCAAATAATTCTACAATTCTGATTCTATGAAATGCTGAGTAGCTTCCGTTTTAGAGAGATGGACTTTTGGAGACACATCTGCCCTTTCTGATTTTAGGGCTGCTTCTCTAAACCGCGAAGGATTTCTGAAACTGAGCAAGTGAGTACTCAAGTGGCTTAATCTGCAAGATTATGTCACTGCAGGACTACAGAGTGTGCAAAGAAGACATGTCCATAAATGTCAGTGTTTAGGAAGCCTCAAACATCATGGGGCCAACTGAAGAGAGGCTGGAGGCAATGGGGAGCAATTGGTCTAAAAATTTGCACAGGAAATAAAAGAGAAGTTCCACAGAACTGGTAGAAACAGATAGCATGACTGAAAGAAGAACTACTATAGAGCAAGGCAGAGGGACAAAGAAAAAATACACAACAGTCATAATCTGAGCAGTGATGCCAAGATGGCTTGAGGATGCAGACTGAAAAGAGGAAGGATTAATATACCCAGTAGCATGGATTTCCTAATTCTGGATGAAATACGCATTCATGTGAGCATATGCCATGACAAAACAGAATAGAGTACATCTGTCTGTCTGTTTCTAAGAAAGCCAAAGAGCTATTGCTGTTTGGAAATTAGATTTGTAGGTCAAGCAAGAAACCTGCTTTAAGAACTGACTAAATCATTTTCTGTTAGACGAATTACATGTATCTCTCAAACCAAATCAAGCAATGCTGAAGAGAGACAACAGCATCTGTAGTGGCCAGAGGACATACTGAATGTTTTGTAAGTCATACAAATGTCTCAGATAATAACGAAAGCAATCAAAAGCTACTCAGCTGGAATAACTTGTCCTCCAGGAAAAACACCACTCACAGGACTAACAGGCTTTCAAAAAGCCAACACAAGCCAGGACAGTGTATTTAAAATGTCTATTTGTGACAAATAATAGAACTAGATCTCTGTGTTTTCTTTACAGTCACAAATTATTATGTTTTGCTTTGCTTCCTGGGAGATAAAAGAAGATGAATAGGAATAAATCTCCCTCAGGGCCTTGGTATCTTAGCCAAGCCAGTCTTAATCAAACATTGCTCACTGCAGACATGATAGCTCAATCAGGGACATTAGAAGGAGGTATGACATTTGTTTTTTATTTAGAAAAAAATACTTTTGGATTTATCCTTCCTCCCTTCCTTCCTTCCTTCCTTCCTCCTTCCCTTCCTCCCTCCTCCTTCCTCCCTTCCTCTCTCCTCCCTCCTCCTTTCCTCTATCCTTTTGTTCTTCCCTCCCTCCCTTATAGCTCATGCATCTCTTTGATGCAGGACCTTCCTCTGCCTTGCATATTTCTTACCTGATCTAAAGAGTTGCCAATGAACCCCTTTGCACTGTCCCTTTGTCTCTCCTCAGAAAGGTTTAACTTACCTCCTTAAGTCAGAGTGAGTCCTCCTGTGGCCTAAGAAAGAGGTTAGATATCAAAGAATTTTTCTGAAGAGAGCTGTGAAGTGAAGCTGAGCTGTGGTGCGGACCGGTGGGTGTTGCTCCGGGCGGAGAGTTTCGAGCGATTTTTTCTGGGGTTCCTAGAGCCAGGGGACCCGGAGGAGAGCGGAAATACCCGAAGGCTCTCGGCTACCATCGCGGTTTAGGATTGCCGTCTCGCCCAAACGCGTGCACAGCAGCCTGCGGGAGGGGGAGCGTGAGCCCTGCGTGG
>NW_009734434.1:300-543 GCF_000703405.1 Apaloderma vittatum | reverse complement strand
TGATGCCAGTGCAGGAGGGAAGCACAGAACCAACCTGTGGGAGATGTGCCCAGGTAGAAGAGCTCCTCTGCACAGTTACGAAACTGTGAGGAGATCAGTAGACTAAGAAGCATTAGGGATTGTGAGACGGAGATTGACCATTGAAGCCACTCCCTGCTTTCCGCCAAGGAGGTTCATCAGGCAGTTGGAGCCCAGGACAAGGGGGAATGGAAACAGGTCCCTTCTCGGAGCAGAAAGCAACCT
>NW_009734434.1:0-206 GCF_000703405.1 Apaloderma vittatum | reverse complement strand
AAACAATGACTGAAACCCATCCACGGAGTTGCCAAAGGTAAGGCAGTCACAACCGCGTATCGTGACTGCCTCTACCAAGAACAAGAGAAAAGTAATTGTTGTCGGGGACTCCATTCTGCGAGGGACAGAGGGTCCCATTTGTCGGCCTGACCCATCCCATAGGGAGGTCTGTTGCCTCCCTGGGGCCCGAGTAAAGGATGTTATTG
>NW_009734433.1:8344-49749 GCF_000703405.1 Apaloderma vittatum | reverse complement strand
GCTTATGGACCAACTGATGCAGTCAGGACACCCTCTTGTTGTTGTGCAGGCTTATGGACCAACTGATGCAGTCAGGACACTCTCTTGTTGTTGTGTGGAGATATGAACATGCTTGCATGATACACTGTTCTTTCACTCCAAAAAGCATTTTAAAACCGAGCATCGTAAAGACACAGCTATTTATAGGGAGCCAATTATAAAGCGGTATGATTGTTCTTCCTACTAAACAGTGCCTAAAAAGCAGAGAGCAATACTTACTGAAGTAATATCCCCAAGGTTATCCTGCCTTTGTGTCTACGAGCTGCATCTGAACATTTGCAGACATGGCACCTCCATAGCCTCCCTTAGACTGCATTTGATTCTGAATTGAGCTGACCTGGGGACAGAAGGGTAAAGGAGGCACAGAAAACAAGAAAGGCAGTTAGCAAACAGTGGTGTTTTTCTTCCTTCTAATTTTATTTCTTGTTTAGGCTTTCAAGTTCTCCTTTACCATTAAAGCTACGTTACTTTCACATGAGAACACGGGCCGACGTAAGCTTGCTGGAATTTTCACTTCTGCAGGCAGCTCAGCAGGAGAGAAGGAAGAGCTGGTGCTGAGGCAGAGGTTTTTCCACTCTCTCAAAGAAAACTGGCTGATCCAGGCTTCCAATGGCCCTCTTGATTACTCAATAAAAAAATAATCAAATCTGGTACTAGTATCCAAATCCACTTCATCTTACAAGCTATCATTTAACTTGTTCTATGCAAAAATTTTTTGTCAGGTGTGATAAATTAGAGAAGTTGACACCATTACATTAAAAACAAAATAGACAGCTTACAAAATATCTGGATGGTACCTGCACTGTATGGCTAACTTCTGATAATTTTTAGGATTTTCCAAACCAAAAAGGAGCTTTTGAGCTTTTTGTTTATCTATTAATGTAATAGCATATACTTTCTTCTTTAATTGCTACTATACCATTAAATGGCAGGTCATCTGTTGTTTAAATCATAATCTATCAATTTCTCTGGAAATAGGTTATCTGAAGGTATTTTTAGCCTGATGCAAATAAACACAAAAAGAACACTCTCCCGCCCTAATATCCCCAAGACATGCACATCCCTCTACAGTCTTTATCAATAAAATGGAAGGGAAGCCATAGTTCTTTCCTAATTGTGTTGCCTGAGTCAAAATAATCATCTCCAAGTGCCCGCAGAAAGACAACTCCAACCTAAAAGGTTTGGCCTTTTTTCTCTCCATCCCAGAGGATACACAACAAGTGAACAATGAGTGCAAAATAACATACTCATTCAAAGCTACAGCTTCTAAAATGGAACTTGCAGTAAAGTCTATGTCTGCAGGGCATCACTTGCAATTATTACATGTATAATCCTTCATAGAGCTCAAAACATCACTAGAAAAGCTGCATTAAAACAGCACTGGAGAAGTATTTCAATGTAGCTCGCACAATATTTTCCCTGTCTACAAAGAAACAAAAATAAGTATATTATTTTCCACAGCAAAGCAAAACACAGGCACACACACAAAATGAATCAGCACGACCCTTTCTTACACACTGCTTTTCAAACAAGTTAAAAAAAAAAAAAGTCTGTTTTAGGGTCTTTATCTTCAACAGTATGGCATATTGCAGTGCTATGCAAAAGATCTGATTTTTATGTATTTAAAGCAGGGCAATGTTAAACTGTTTACTGCCTTGGTACTTTGCTCAAATAAGGGATACAGTTGCAGCAAAGCAATTCTACATTCACATTTTTCTTCAGGTAAAAGTGTTCAGAGGCAATATTCTAGTAGTTCTGGCATCAGAGGCTATAAAGTCAGGAAGCATGGAAATGTGCAACCACACTCATGGGGCTGTGATTAAGAACTTTCACATCTCACCAAACTGGTCATTTTCTCCATCAAGGATCTTCTGTTGCTCATTAGAACAAAAGGAGTTTGAATTCAGTATTTTTTTTCCTCAGAAAATAATTAACCTACATGCAAACATATTCACTAGAAAGAATTGAGGATGGCATTAATCTCATCTGAACGAACCCTGCCTCCAGTGAAAAACAGGCAGCAAAATATCTCTAGGCCACGCCACCTACCAGCCTGAAAACTTGCCTACATGACTTTAACATTTTGAAGAACAGGAAATCAACACAGCTTGCAAAGCTAAAGTGTAAATTTTTATGAATACTTCTTCTAAAGGTTAGAATAATTTCTCTGGTAACTGAGTCACACATATAGGTGTTCGTGTTAGTGGGTAAGGAAGTATCAGTCTAAAATGCAGAGGCTGTTACACCTAAAGCAAAGAGAAGGCAGCAATTTGAACAGCTTGGTGGCTGCTTTGTATATGAAGACTTACATAGGAGACATACAATGTTAAAAACACTGAGTAAAAGGCAGCCCTAACAATCCCAGGCTTATAAAGTAGTATTCTTTTTGCTGCACCCTCCTTTTGAGGCAGCCTGAGTTACAAGAACAAGAACCATGAAATGAAACTATTTTTTTTCTTTCCCAAAGATGCGATTCCCTTCCTTTGATGATACATAACAGCAAGGTTCTTGCTCTAAATTAAGTCTAATTTACTTAAAGATTTTGGAAGGAGAAAAGCATTGCACCAATTAAAGATCATACAGTCTGTTGTGCTGCTTATCCATCTCATTAGTTTCCTTCTTTACATCCCTTTTAGAATTAGGAAATAGCACAGATGGTCCTTGGGAATGAAAACAAGGGAAAACTAGGAAAAGGACAGAATACATGAAAGTACAGACTACTGAGGAATACAGAATGATAGAATCATAGAATTGTTTAGTTTGGAAAGAATAATAATAAGGGCTTCTACAGGTATGTGACTCAAAAAAGGAAGGTTAAAAAAAGTGTACCCCTCTTGATAAGCAAGCTAGTAACAAGAGATGAGGACAAGGCTGAGGTTCTCAATACCTTTTTCCCCTTAGTCTTTAATGGCAACATATCTCCTCACAGCTCCCAAGCTGAAGGAGATAGTCAAAGTCTCTCCCACTGCAAATGAAGATCAAGTTCGTGAACACCTGAGGAACTTGAACATACCCAAGTCTATGGGACCTGATGAGGTGCATCCCAGAGTCCTGAGGGAATTAGCTGATGTATTGTCAAGCCACCCTTCACTATATTCGAAAAGTCATGGGTCAGGTAAAGTCTCTGGGGATGCGAAGAAAGAAAGCATTACACCCATCTTTAAAAAGGGTAAAAAGGAAGACCCTGGCAACTACCGACCTGTCAGCCTCACCTCCGTGCCTGGGAAGATCACTGAACAGATCCTCCTTGAGGCTCTGTTAAGGCACATGGAGGACAAGGAGGTGATTCAAGACAGCCAACATTGTTTTACCATGGGCAAGTCCTGCCTAAACAATCTAGGCTTTCTACAACGGAGTGGCTGCATCAATGGACAACGGAAGAGCAATGGATCAAGTGCACCCTCAGCAAGTTTGCAGATGACACCAAGCTGAGTGGTGCAGTCAATATGCCAAAGGGACAGGATGTCCTCCAGAGGGACCTGGACAAGCTGGAGAAGTGGGTCCATATGAACTTCAAGGGGTTCAACAAGGCCAAGTGTAAGGTCCTGCACCTAGGTTGGGGCAATCTTCATTATCAGTACAGGTTGAGGGATAATGTGCTGGAGAGCAGCCCTGCAGAGAGGGAAATGGGCATACTCGTGGATGAAAAGCTGGACATGAGCCAACAATGCATGCTTGCAGCTCAGAAGGCCAATTAATTCCCGGACTTCATCAAAAGAAGCACGGCCAACAGGTTGAGAGAGGTGATTCTGCCCCTCTGCTCTGGTGAGACCTCACCCAGAGTACTGCATCCAGCTCCAGAGCCTTCAACACAAGAAGAACACGGAGCTGCTGGAGCATGTCCAGAGGAGTGCCATAGAAATGATCAAAGGGCTGGAGCACCTCTCCTAAAAGGACAGGCTCAGAGAGATGGGGTTGTTCAGCCTCGAGAAGAGAAGGCTCTGGAGAGACTTTATAGCAGTCTTTCAGTACCTGAAGGGGCCTACAGGAAAGCTGGAGAGGACTGTTGACAAAGGTGTGTAGTGACAGGACGAGGGACAATGGTTTAAAACTAGAGCAGGGTAGATTTAGATTAGATGTTGGAAAAAAGTTCTTTACTATGAAGGTGGTGAAACACTGGAATGGGTTGCCCAGAGAGACGGTGGAGGCTCCATCCCTGGAGACATTTCAGGTCAGGCTTGATGGGGCTCTGAGCAACCTGATCTAGTTAAAGATGTCCCTGCTCACTGCAGAGGGGTCTGACTAGATGACGTTTACAGGTCCATTCCAGCCCAACACATTCTACAATTCTACAATTCTGTGATTCTATGTTCTGTGATCAGTCCAACCATTAATCTAGCAATGCCAAGCTCACCACTAAACTAGGCCCCTAAGCACCACATCTACTTGACTTTAAGTAACCCCAAGGATGGTGACTCAACTACTTTCCTGGGCAGCCAAGGCTTGAGAAATTTCAGGCAGAGAAATTTCTCCTAATATCCAGTCCAAACCTCCCCTGGCAAAACTCAAGGCCATTTTCTCTTGTCCTACCGCTTGTTATATGGGAGAAGAGACAAAGCTCCACCTCATTACTGCCTCCTTTCAGGTAACTGTAGAGAGCAATAAGGTCTCCCCTCAGCCATCTTTTCTCCAGGCTGAAAAACCCCAGCTCCCCCAGCCGCTCCACATCAGACTTGTTCTCCAAACCCTTCATCAGCTTTGTTGCCCTTCTTTGGACATGCTCCAGCACCTCCATGTCTTTCTTGCAGCGAGACATCCAAAACTGAACACAGGATTCAAGATGTAGCCTCACTAGTGACAAGTACAGGGGGACCATCACTTCCCTGGCTCTGCTGGCAACACTATTTGTTATACAGGCCAGGATGCTGTTGGCTTTCTTGGCCACCCGGGCACACTGCTGGCTCATGTTCAGCTGGCTGTCCACCAACACACCCAGGTACTTTTCCACCAGATAGCTCTTCAGCCACTCCTCCCCAAGTCTGTAGCGTTGCCTGAGGTTGTGGTAACCCAAGTGCTGGACCCAGCACCTGGCCTTGTTGAACATCATACAACCAGCTTTGGCCCATTGATCCAGCCTGGCCAGATCTCTCTGCAGAGTCTTCCTATCCTCAAGCAGATCAACATTCCTGCCTAATTTGGTGTCGTGCAAACTTACTGAGGGTGCACCAGATTCTCTCACCTGCATCACAGAACTGGTTCCAGTACTGAGCCCTGGGGAACACCACTTGTGACTGGCCACCAACAGGATTTAACTTCATTCACCATCACTCTTTTGGGCTGCCCTTCCAGCCAGTTTTTTAGCCAGTAAAGAGTCTGCATGTCCAAGCCATAACCAGCCAGGCTGACAGATCTGTAGTTGGCCAGAAACTACTTCCAGCCTTCTTGTTGATGAGTGTCATATTTGCTAACCTCCAGTCCACTGGGACCTCCCTGGTTAGCCAGGACTGCTGACTGACAGGAAGTGGCTTGGTGAGCACTTCTGCCAGCTCCCTCAGTACCCCTGAGTGGATCCCATCCAGTCCCATAGACTTGTGTGTCTGCGTGGAGCAGGAGGTCACTGATCATTTCCCCTTGGATTATGGGCACTTCATTCTGTTCCCCATCTCTGTCTTCCAGCTCAGAGCGTTTGTTAGTTGAAGAAAAACTGTCTTACTATTAAATACTGATGCAAAGAAGGCATTAAGTACCTTAGCCTTTTCCTCATCCTTTGTCACTATGTTTCCTTCTCCATCCAACAAAGGATGGAGATTCTCCTTAGTCCTCCTTCCGTTGATAATGTATTTATGGAAACATTTTTTATTCTCTTTTACAGCAGTATCCAGATTAAGTTCTAGTTGGACTTTAGCCCTTCTAATTTTCTCCCTGCATAACCTCATGACATCCTTGTAGTCCTCCTGAGTTCCCTCCTAACCATTCCTCCAAAGGTCATAAAATCTCCTTCTTTTTCCAGGAACCTCCTGGGCTGTTTTCTCTCTGCCATATTATACTTCCAGTAGACACCTGGTAAGTCGAAGTTGCCAAGGAGAACAAAGGCTAGAGATCATGGGACTTTCCCCAGCTTCTTATAAACTATTATTTCTGCTTCTTCATCTTGGTTAGGTGGTCTATAAGAGACTCCTGCCATAGCTTCAGACAGTCAAGATGCTCCCTAATATATGGGGCTATGCCACTGCCTCTCCTTCCTTGCCCATTCCTTCTGAAGACTTTATAGCCATCCAGTGCAGCACTCCAGTTGTGTGAGTCACCTCACTATGTTTCCATAATGGCAACTATACCCCAGTGTTCCCACTGCGTAATTGCTTCCGGCCCCTCCTATTTGTGGCCCATTCCACATGCATCGGTGTAGATGCAATTCAGTTGGGCTACTGGTCCCACCACCTTTTTGTAGGGACATTACCATTCTCAGGTGCTTCCATAGATTCTAACACAACAATTAAACCTGCATCTTTGCTGCCACAAGAATCTCCTTCTTTCACCTCTACTGAGACTGCACACTGAAGCACTGTGCTAGCACAGCATCCTCCTTAGGTTTATCCCTAGTGAACCTGGGTTTATCCCTTTCCCCCTTCAAATCTAGTTTGATGCTCTTTCAACGAGCCCTGCTAAGTCCTATGCTAACCTCCTTTTCCTCCTTTGTGACAGACATATCCTGTCTGTTGTCAGCAGGCCTGGTGTTGTGTAAACTGACCTGTGATAAAAAACCCCAAATTCTCCCTGTGACACCAGGCTCAGAGCCAGGTATTGATCTGCTGGCTCTTCCTCCTACACAGCAGAAGGAGAAAGTAAGAGATTTCTCCATGGAATATAAAGGTAAATTAAGAAAGAAAGTGATGGGAATGAGAAAGAAACAGTTCACAGAGGGGTCCTACTGTTTAAGCATAACTGTGACAAAGAGTAAGGGACTTTGCAGAGCAGGCAAACAAAAAAGCAAAATATTTCAGTAGTCAGACAACTACCGTACTCAGAATTGTAAGGATATATAATGAAGAGCAATGCTGATGAAAAAAGGCACAGAGCAGACAGTGAATGAACCACCAAATTTATATGGTAAAAGCTAATGAGACTGCAGGACATCCTCCCACGGTACTCAGAAGAAAGAAGGAGCATAATATCCATAGGCAGCAGAAAAACATGTGGAGGTTAAAACCGTAATCTTGGAATTTACACTGCAAAGAATAAACAAGGAGACTGGACGCAGTATTACCACAGTATGTCACCACAGAAGAGGCAGGAAAATAAGCAGCGTGAAAAAGCAGAGATCTGTGCTTCTGGAAAGAGAGAGTGGGGAAAAAAGGAATTTATTTTTTTTTGTCTACAGACTCTTCCCACCTCGGAAAAAAAATTCACTTTGGCCACTGATGCAGCATGTTATCCAAATGAAAACTGAGAAAAAGAGATAGTTACAAGCACTGAAAATGAAAAAAATCTCTATAAAGACACAGTAATGACTACCTGCTATATGGATATTAATCTGATATTACGCAAGGCAAAGATGAGGGCAAGCAGAGGGAAAGCCTGAGGTGAAAGAGCAAAGCTTCAGGCAACCACTACAAACCTCACGAGGCAGCTCAGCTGTGAGAATGTGGAAGGTTCTCACAGGAGAGGCAACAAACATGTAAAGAGCAAAAAGCCATACTTGAAAGTAAGTAAGCTGCTTACTTTATTATTTCAATTTATGTCTCTAAATATTAATGTGGTATGTTGCATTAAATAAGTAAATAGCTTTAACTGAATTTTATCAAGTTGAAGCGGCATTTGTCTATTTCACTTACTTACACATGTTTTAACACATATCATTTCCAACTCACTATGTTGTTTCTGGGAAAGTGTAGTATATTGTTTGATATGTCAGATTTTTTAGCTCTGCCCTTCCCCAATACATACTGAGTTACAAAAGTTTTTGTCTGATCTCAATAAAGGACAAACTAGTCAAAACTACAAATGACCTCACTTCCCTACATCTCTTTCCTTTAAAATTCTGCTCTCTATTCTGGTACTTCTGAAGCATTCTTTCTTCTCCTTTGTCAAGAAGTACTTTTCATCATTTTCATCTGAAAGTCTGAAAGCTTTTTTTTTTTCCTTTAAAAAGGATTATTAAGGTCAAGATGTATTTTTCATTATTATCTACATACAACACTTTTCTAGATGGCATAGTATTGACCTTAAAAACAGACTGACATTTCACATAAATATGAAGCTGTTCAAAATACATCTACCCTCACGAGCTGATTTTCAGTATCTATCTTAGCCTCCATTTTTCAGTCTCCAAGAGAGAAAAATATTTGTTGCTCCTTTCTTCTACAGGAAGACACAAAACCGTGCTGTGACACTGTTGTTTGCTCTGTGAATAATTCAGTCCAAACATGGCTACAGAGTATGGAAAACCGTCAACAAGGATATAAAAAAAATATTTATGTGCATCATAAACTAAGGCAAGTTAGAGTTCTACTTGAACTATATATAAAATAGCTTAAAACATTTAAGGTAAGAAATTAGTCAGTTGTAAGACACTTTAAAAAAATATTTTCTAAAACTCTAGTATATTTTGAAATATTTGTCTATTTTAGTTCGTACATGCCATCAGAATGATTTTTAAAAAATTATTCTACACATAGCCTGTTAAATATATACAGCATTTACTGGGTATTGTCAATAAATATAAGAATTTTAAAAATTGTATTCCATAATCTTGAATGAAGGTGTTTAGGACTTAGAAGTAAGATATTAGCAGGTTGTTCGCTGAGATTATTTTTTACAGTTGAAAATCTCATTTTTCAGATATAATATGCGTAAAAAGTATTTGTATTCTGTCTAAAATTAAATTTCTTTCTCTGCTCATGCTTACCGAATTCATTCCGCTGAACAGGTCCCCCGATCCTACATGAGCTGTGTGAACAAAGTTCGTTGGCTCCCCAATCATGCTTCGGTCAATCCGCCGTCGTCTTTTCTGAAAGGAAGGCAAAAATCTAACTGTGAATCACTGAAAACGCAAAAAAACCATGGGTCATAAATACAGAAGTTAACTGCCCACAGCACATTTAATACATTGTAAAATTTTTTTCATAGAGTCAAAAAGCAGAGTCCAAATTTCCAGGTTAACCAACACATTGCTGATACTTATCCTTTGCTCTTACTTGGAGGATCTATAGCAGATCATTAGACCATCACTGATACCACTCCTAACGTTTAGGCCAACAAAACATTTGTATATAATCTTACTACATTCCATGGCTTATTAACCAATGTTTGCAACGTTTCATACAGTAACTTCTGCCTATATTTGTACTTAAATTATGATGCGACAGATCAGATTTGAGGTTTAGTCATTCAAAACAAGAATTAAGGATCAAAGAGCATTAGCATCATCTATGAAACTGCTAACTTACAATATTTCTGATTGGCATGCCATGAGAATTATGTCACTATTTGCAGTATACTTCATGGTGATGCTCAGAATGCCTTGAGTTTGATCAGGGTTCATCACTGACACACACTTGGATGACTTCCAGCCTGCGTGGTTGTAGAGTGTGAGCTGAAGGGGTGCAGTGTGATGGTAAGGCAGGATGCCAGATTAAGCACTCCGATTCCTGGGCTGTGAGACAGGAGGCAAGAATTGCTTAACCTCTCCCTCCCCCTCCTTCAGAGTCACGGCTTCATTTTTCTAGTCTAATAACACGCAAATGAAAAACTGAAGGCAGTAGGGACTTCCTCTAATTAAAGCTGCTTTGGTTGCCTGCCTCCAGCTAAGCATTGCATCTAAAGGAATAAAACAAAAAACACTTACTATCCTCATTTCTTAGGCCTGAGACAGGGAGCTTACAAAAAACAAACCATGCAGCATACAATCACTGTACACCCATATCCTGTATTTGAAAAAAACTCACCTCAACCAAACAACAGACATGAAGCATAGAGTAAGTATCTCGATTTAAGGTGTGTCATACAAAATACAGTGTAATGGATAAGAAACTCCTTGAGGACAATTAAAAGCCATCCATCATCTTAAAGTCCACTCAGTCTCATTTTTAAAAGGATCTCCGCTTCCAATCTGCCATGAGATCGTAAGACCACCCAGACTTGAGGCACGGAGGTACATGCCTCATGAGCGTGCTATTGAAACACAGCTACAGATTAAATCTTTATGAAACAGAACCCACAGCTATGAGAATACATCATGGGGTTTAGCTAGCAAGTACAAAACACATATAAACCTTTCTCATACCTTTTCCCTATTACAAAAACCAGATTTCATTAGGTTTTGGTACTGTACTGCACCATATTAATAGTTTGGGTGAGGAGAAATACATAAAACTCTTCCATAGAAACAGTAAAATTAAATGCCCTGATGTATGCCAAAAATTGAATTCCCTATTCCCAACAAATTTGACACAACTGACCAAATAGAACAATCATAGTTATAAAAACATCTTCAGGTAGTTTGAGGGCCTTCACACAGAAATTGTTTATGGAAATTAACTGAGATGTCTCAATTACAGGAAACATCAGAGTTCATAGACCCATAAACAGCCACACCAGAATCTACTGCCATATCTCACCAATGCATTAATATTTCATCTGGAAGTGAAGCTCACTTACACATACAGCAAATGATTTCTAAGTAATGCATGGTATCAGCCAGTAAAGCACACGTGACTAACTTGGGGGAGGAGACCCCACAACAGGTTTATGCTTCCACTGGATGGGAACTGCTAACCTGATGCGTTCAAGACAAAGAGCATCTCCATCTATGTGATGATTATTTTAAACGCACATTGCTGTACTTACACAACACAGTATGTAATAAGCTATGTCTCCAACAAAGAAAAAAGCTTCAGAGAGCTGTGTGAAACAGACCAGTTCAATTAAAAAACTTAAAATTGTTTCAGGTCTGCAGTACTTGCTTCTCTTCCCCTTGTAGCAAAGTAAGTCAGACTCAGATTCATTTCTATGTCTACAAAATACACCCATGATTTCTTGGGTTTAGTAGAGTTTTGAAATGCAGGGTTTTGATGAATAGAAAATGTAGACAATCTCAAAGCTTTGGGATTTTGTTTTTATTGTTTATTTGTTTTACAAATAACCAAAGTCTGTCTTTGGGCAACTCAATTTATTTTCCTCCTTTAGACCACTGGCATGCCAGTAACAGAATCAGAGTGGTGGATTTTGTGAACAACTGTAAATGATTCTATGCTAATCATCAGTCAAACAGTAACCTCAAAATAAAGTCAATCACCATCAACCTGGGTTTCTTATCTTAAGTTTCTTAACGGAGACCATCAGCTAGTTATATCCTGGCATGTGTCCACCGATGTGATCTCCTTGAAGCAATGAAACAGTATTTAAATGATCTGCTTTATTAGCATTCTGAAAACAAATAAAACATTTTTGAGGGGAAGTGTTTTGGGGTTTTGTTTTTTTGTTTGTTTGTTTGTGGTTTTTTTTTTTTTTCTGTAGGAGCATTCAGTTTGCATTTACATCAGTGTTTCAGCTTGCATCATGAGCATGCTTTTGAAGCAACTTTGCCAGTCCCCATTTACCATGCTTCATTTTTAATTTCACAGTAGTCTTGGAAAGGTACAAACTGGACTTTTTTTTGGTGAAGCTGAACTGGAAGATCAGCTGCTGCACTCCTGTTGCTAAGGGACATTGAGGCCAACAGACCAGGTGAGCCAGTCTGGCACAGACCAAAACCAACACCTAATGTACATCAGCTGTTCTGCTCCATTTAAACAGCTGCTTCTCCTGGGATGTGCCACTTCCACTGACACAACCTCTGCCAGAACCAAAACGATCAATTAGCATGGTTAGAAGGGACATTGGGAGTGCTGTAAAAAAAATCCCACACCTATCTTGAGGAATGTTACACAGGTGACAGGAGCAGGGCAGCATGCCTGGAAAAGCTACAGAGCTTCTACAGAAGACACCATGAACATTAGCTTTGCCAGAATTTTATTGCGAAGTTGTATTTTCCAAGGCCCTATATCTGTAAGAATACGTGTAACACCATTGTCCTGTAAATGGTAAGAACTGACATACAGATTGATTCTTCAGTAAATTTAGTATATTTATTTTGAAAGAAGGTGAGAAGCAGCACATTCGTCTCTTACTTAAGAAACGGAACGTAAAATTATACTCATTTACCTCTCTGTATCACTTGTGCTTGTTCTCAGTGGAAGTCACATGTCTGAGATGAGAATTCAGTGAAAATTAATTCCTGTTAGCCTGCACCCATGCCCCAAACTCTGCTTGATAACTTACCAGAGATAACCAGCCTTAGAATATACATACACCACTAACTACTGTAGCAATGAGATCTGGCTATAAAGGTGATCTACAAAACAACTACATGTTTATGATGATAAAGGTGTTTCTAACAGAACACATACACGTCCCAACTCCGGCAGCCTAACTGCAGTGAGAACCTATGCCTTGTATCTGTGTTTCTCATGGATATTTTCTTAGCAGGGGGGCAAGAAGAAAGCTCACATTATAATTAGCTAACTTGTCTGTTACCTTTCTTGTTAGTCTGGGTCAAGTTACTGAAACATTTAGTATCAATGGGCCAAAAAAAAAAAAAAGGTTTAAAATCTGAATTTTAGCATATGACTTCCCTGTGCCTCGCTCCTTGCTTTGTCCCAAGTCACTTCTCCCTTTACTAAGGGAAGAAGGGGTGGCAACGTTTAAAACAGAGGTTAGATGAGAGCAAAAGATTTGTAAACGCATCCTGGAAGTGGAATACAAATGGCATTATATAGTTTGTCCCCTTGTCAAAAATCTGCAGAATTTGGATTGCAAAGTACACAGCAGGTAATCTTTACATCACAAAAAGAATAAGTGTCTTTAAACAGAAGTAGAAGAAATGTAGGTTTGTTTGTAAAACGTTTGAGAGGAGTAGAAGCGGTCTGAGGACCCATCTCAGAAGCTTTGCTTTGAACATATACTAGATGCAGTGAAACTGGATCACATTTCAGTTACCATAGTAATGAAGTGAAGAATTAATGTCTCTTCTATTCTTAATCTGCCAGTGATGCCTTGCACCCACACAAGGTAGCACTTCTTTCAAAGTACAAGATCAGAATTCAAAATACCACCAGCAGTCACACCACAGAAATTATTTTAGCCCTTCACACTTCTTGAAACTTTTGAAGAACAGTTTTAAGCTTCTGTTTAAAAAATTTATACTAATTAGATCATGTATTCATGTTACAGATCCCTCTCCACCCTTCATGACAGGAACTCTCAAAAAAAGAAAAAGACACGCAAAGTAACATCAAGGTCCCCAACATATAAGAAAATATTTGAGTGATGTCACTTAGATCCTAGCTGGCTGATAATTATTTTTCTGGAAGCTGTTAAAAGTAGAAGTTGCAAGTGAAGTCAAACAGAATATCATACAAAGTATCCCAAAGTCAAGTAACAACCTACATATGCTGGGGATCGAAAGTAAAGAAATCAGTTTAGCTGGCAGAAAAGCAGGTTCTGCTAAATCTACACTAGGCTTTTTGAGACAGTTGCTAGATATATATCCCGAATCCAAGTGTGAGTGAAATACAAGTGACACACAGTATTTTCAAGGATGCTGCAACACAAAAGCTTGTATGGATCTGACTTGCAGAAGACTCCATCTCAGCCACGGTCACCTCTCAAATGGAAGCGGTATTACAGGTCCAGATCAGGAATGTGCTTTCTAAGAATAAAGCGATACGTGGTGGAAACTGAAGAAATTCAGAGGGGATGAAAAGCTACTGCCGTATTGTGCACATGTAGGAGTTTCTGAAAACAATGTTTCTTTATAAAAATTCCTACATATGGCATTTTTCTCCTACCACCTACCATTTAATTTATCTTCACTTCACACATGAGAAAAACTGCCAACTCTTTTTCCCCACACAGTAATGCTCTTTGCCCAGCTGTATGTTGTCCTGGCTTTTTATATCTTAGGTTTTCAGCCAAGTAAACTGTAAGAAAGCATGAAACAGAATGCCTGCTGCCCTTAAGGTGAGCCTCCTACAGGGAGCAGAGAGCACATGTACGCTAGAGACAAGCTGGTGGCAAGAGTAGACTTTGCACCTCACACTAGGAATAATAAATTTTGGTATTTAAGTCCCAAGTAGTAAACATTTTTTTTGATAATTCTTCTCAAACTAACACAGGTACAGTTGCTTTTCTATGGAGGAGAACAGTTTATGATTTTTTATTAATATCAAACTACCAAAAGGCAAGGATAACACATTCCTACTGCAAATTTTGTAATTTACTAAAATGTTACAAATGTAAATTTTCATGACTGTGCTTTCATAAATATATATAGTATTGTCTTATTGTACATGTAGTAACAACAAATTGCACATAATAGAGTTATGTACTACACAAAAACACACATTTATATATTATATACTGCACTGAGGCATTTTTCTATCACTTCTATTTATTTACATTCAAAAAAAATGCAGGGCACATTAGAAAACAAACGTCATTATGATCTGATACATCTAGTCTAATCTTGTGCAACATATTTCCAAACAGATGCAAGTCATAAATAAAAGTGATACATAATATAAAATGCTAAGAAATGTACCTTCCTTTTTTGACAGTTCTTTTTGTCTTTCATTCTAACTATCTGTAGGAGTGGAACTTTGTTTCAAATTTGTCAAAATTTCTCCTTACTCTGCAAGAATATCTCTGTTATTTTTCATGACGTGTTATTTTTCATGACATGTTATTTTGGCTTTTCTTTTAAATCAATACAAAATTTGTAGGCTTGCCACAAAGACTTACGGGCAGAAAATCTAAGAAGTGACATTTATTGAGGCATAATCCCTGTGCTTTTTAGTCTTCCTTTTGGAATAAAATGATGAGAAATATCTTTTGGATTTTAACTTCAAAACAGGCTTTGATACATAATCGGGAAAAGCCAAAACATCATGATTTGGCTCCTCATCTGATGCAGAGCAAAACTACCCTGCAAAAATGTTGGTCTTTTCAAAGCAGAAAGACCACTGTGAATTCATAAACACTACAGAAAGTTGCACAGCCTTTAAACTTGCCTCCACAATATGAGGGTCGGTTTCTCAGACTGCTTAGTCACTGCTATTTCAGTCATTAAAATGGCATCTAATATAGTAAGAAGCAATTCACTCCCTACCACAGCTCTTTGTAAGCTTGACTTCTAAATAACAGCAGGGTAATTTGAACATAATGAAACATAACTTTTACTGAAATCAGCTAATATTTTTTTCACACAAGAAAGGCCTAGAGTTAGTACATCTTTCCATACCAAGATAACCCAAATCCCAAATTCTCCTAAAGCAGAGCAAATCCCAGTAGAGCCACCACAACTGCTGTTCTGACGGCAGACAAATGTAAACATGCAAAATGCACTTCTGGTTCTCCTCTGTATCTGCCTAGTGCATCTGTTTTCATGATCAGGGGCTAGTCTGCTCATCCATCCAGCACTATACGTATGCACTATCAAGACAGTGAGTGATAGGTAACAGATTTATACGGAGGCTTACAGCTATTATGTTTGACTGTGAGGGTGACGGAGCCCTGGCACAGGCTGCCCAGAGAGGTTGTGGAGTCTCCTTCTCTGGAGACTTTCAAAACCCGCCTGGACTGTTCCTGTGTGGCTGCCCTAGGGGATCCTGCTCTGGCAGAGGGTTGGACTAGACGATCTCTAGAGGTCCCTTCCAACCCTTAACACTCTGTGATTCTTTCACAAGTAACCCTCAGACAGAAAACTTTGTTACACTCATTCTAGTGTTAATTTCAGACTAACTCAATGCCAAAAAGCAAGCCCTTTTAATGTGCTAATTTACTCTTTGGGATCTTTGCCACCAATCAAGATTGGTGTTTTATAACCTTTCCCAGAGGAAAAAGTGATCTATTAAACTTTTCAGTAATATAATTCTGTTGAAATAGAGCTGTTTGCTAGCTTTGTATTCAAGAAATCAGCTGAAACGTCAAAAGCGGTGTAGGCCAAAGATAAAACTAAGACAAAAATCTAAGGAAAAAGATTAAACCAAAGACAAGATAGTCAGCCATTTCAGAATAGCAGATCTGGGAGAAACTGAAAGTGAGAAAACACCCTTAATTTTATTTTCCTTCTTTATGTTTCCTATTTTTTATACCTGCTTTGAAAAATGGGCCAGGAGGAAACTAGCCTCTGTGCTGTAGCACCTGGATGATCCTCCACAGGCTCCGAACAGGAAGTATCGTAACGCCCTGCAGAGGTGGCTTTCTGTCCTCCTACGTACATGCTGTTCTCATCCCAAAATAGTCTGATGTGCACAGGATGTCTCTCAAGACAAGCTGGTGTCTGAGTGATGTGTGTGGGTTCCCAATATTGACCCATCAAAATTACCTAAAAAGGTCTTACAGAGCATCTTTCATCAAACTCTGCATAAAAGGGCTGCAGAGACAAGCATGTCCTTGTACTCGTTTTTCTGCGTTGTGTGTTTAATATGCATTTCTCCATGCCTTCCTTCCTAATCAGGATCCTAGAGATTCAAGTTAAAAACAACAAAAAGAATGTACACATATAATACACACCCATCTCTAGCAGGTGGATCATTATGTAGCAAACTAGTACCTTGAAACCAATGGCTGGATATACAGGATCATCATAGAGACAGTATTATATTTTTGAAGAATAAAGGCTGCACACCTCCTAAACGTTTCCCTGAATAGTGGTACTCTCCATTTTTTAAAATCTTTTTAAACCCAGGAGCTTACATTGCCAATTCCAACATCTATGCAATCTGCAAGATCTATACAAAAGTTGATGAAATTAGAGAGAGGCCATCCACAGTAACGTTAAAATTTCAATTAAACATCAGCATGCATTTAAAATTTTAACATTTAGTTTAATTATTTAACCATAAAGTGACACTGACTATACAGAACTGCAGACCACATACTCTCAAGAACTAGATCTTTAGGTTTCAAATGCCTTATATCAAGAGGTCTACAAACCACAAGAAACAGAAACACAACTATGATAATATACATGATACATTTAAATGTCTGCCTCTCCCACCAAACCAGCACATTTTAGTGTCAGATTTATTCTAAAGCAGTAACCAGTTGTATCTAAGTCCAGTGTAACAACGCTCTGACCAGCGCTGTGATCCTCAACTGCTAAACACCAAAGCTGCTACTATTTTAACATACTTTTCTCATGAGCAGAATTAGCAGATCTATGAGAGTCTCAACTGCTTATGGATCTTATAAACCATGGCTTCATCAGAACAGAAGCAGGAGGAAACCAGCACAGGTTTTCATGGCAGTTCTTAAGCAACAGAGACAAGTAGCAGGCTGCCAGCACACTCAGCTTTCATAAAGTTTTCAGAAAATCCAGGACACTACCTGACTGTTCCAGCTTAAAGGAGTATTAGGCAATAGAGACAAAGGATTAAAAAGAGATAAATCTTTTAAATCATGTAAGCTGTTCTAATTAGTATCTAATAAATTGATTATCAAATGTGCATTGGATTAGCCTTTAGGCAAAACTCACTTGGCATTTACTGACTGAATCAAGTGGCAAACCACTAAGCAAATTTGATCACTTTCTCAACTCCTGATCAAAGAAACTAGCAGTTCTGTTGCTATTTAGAAAAAGATAAAAGAAAAAGGAAAACAAAAGAACTAAAATGGCAGAGAAACTGACTTTATCAAATCTTGCAGCCTGATTTTAAGTACAACTTCACATGAAGATAATCTTATTTCATAAACGAATGCCTCAAACTAGACTGCATATTGTTATCTTGAACCGTTCTTTTAGCAAATTCAGCACCTTCTTGAATCTTTTTAAGTGTATGCTTTTTTGACCTGTTTACACAACATTCCATTCTATGACAGTGTTAGTCATCACTCAGCAGAACTGGTAACTGTAGCCTATGTTTTCTAAACAAACTAGAAAATTTGCCAGATGAGGTCAAATGACTCTGAAAGACAATAGTTTTTTTAAGAAATGTCTTTAGCTCACACATTAAAGGGAACTTGATCCATTTCAGGTGTTTAAACCAACTTTAAGTCACATAATCCGTTCCTTGGTATAACTAGTAAGTCCTTATAGAACAATTTTAAGATGACATTTACATGTTGTAACTTGGCTAACTAACTTCTCTTTCCAATAGATTTATTTTCATTACTTTCAGTGATTAAGGCCTCTTTTAACATAATGTAAAAAACAAAACAGTCATCCAACATGATAATAATGATCTTTTTACTATAGCAACGATGCTTGTTTAACGTCTTTAGGGAGACCATGCAGTCTTACTATAAAGTGACAGGTAATCCATCAATGATAAGGACAGTAGGGTGTGATGAAAGGAACAAGTCTGCGATACTGGCTTGTGGTATCTCAGTAAAAATCAGAGCTTTGCATTTAACATGTACCCTTTCCTCACAATTGCCAAGCTGTGTAACTTCCAACGTGTCAGCTGTTGCTTAGAAGAAGTGCTTACTACCAGCCTGCACATCCGGAACAAAGTTTATCACAGCACTTTTTGGAACAAATTCAGAGGTGTGGCACAGGTAAAGGAGAAAAACTCTGCTGTGCATGGTATAGAAAGAGACTGAAAGAGTGGGTTTATTCACCCTTAAGAAAAGACATATGTTTGTGTTCTTAACGGTCTTCCACAACCTAAACAGTAGGGTACAGAAGATGGACAGACTTGGAGGTGCACTGTTGTAGCATGAGAAACCAAAAAGAAGCCACAGCCTGAAATTGTGGCATAAAAAATACTGATTAAATTTTTAAAAATGTATAAAATAATTGTTATGCCGGTGGTTAAACACCCAACTAAGAACTCAATGAATCTGAATATCTATCCTTGGAGATCTGCAGAACACAAGAGGACATGTTCCTGTGAAAGCCAGGCCAATTGGTTCTGCTTGGGTAGGAGCATTGCACTAGATTTTATCTAGAGTCATCTAGATGGTCACCTAGATTATTTTCCACGTCTCTAACTCCAGCCGGTGATGAAGAGTGAGCTGGAACTGACTTTGCTGTAACACAGATGCAGTATATCCCTGGCAGTGATCTGAATGATAATGTTAAAAGGCATAGATTAAAGAAATGCTGTGAAGATGCAGCACAATAAAAAAAACCCACAAAAACTTTCTGGAAATTTTTAATAGCTTCTTTAAAAAAGCAAAATCTCAAAAGTTCTGACAACAACGCTCTGCAAACTGTATCACATTGAACTCTCTTTCCTTTCACTTGCTAACCTTTTCCAACAAGCACACAGGAAATACTCGAAAGGTCATCTGGCACGGCGAGAGCTGTAGCTCTCTAGAGGACATGTGTTAGGATTACACCACGCAGTTCCTCCCCGCTCAGCTAAATGAAAGTCACACACTCCTCCACAGCTACAACACACGCAAAAGCTTCTGGTGTCCTTAAGTATGCTGTGTACTGAAATTGTGTTTTTTTTTTAAAGAAACTACATTTCATGTTCACAAATCCTGTAGAAAGACTTCCTGGAACTAGCTGGCCAATATAAATAGGTTTGTTATGTTCTGCATATGCAGATGTCTATGCATCTTTGCATTTCTGTGGAAGCACAGATGTTGTACAAGACTCATTACATACAAGCCTTCTGTACTCTTACATACCCTCTGTATCTTCTTAAATCAGAATGATACACACGTACCAAACTCTATTACAGAAAACTACAGCAATAAAAACCAAACTGAAATATTACCTCTGAACAGGTAGCCATTCCCAGATACAGGCTCACAAGCCACACTCACCATACAAAGCCAATCACTGAACAAGTCTAACACTTTCCCTGGACCAAGTAGTTAAAACACCTACTGCTTTGAGGGTAATAGCTCTAAACGTGTTGTCACATGTGCCTGCAAGCACAGGTTTTGTAGTGCACACTGTGACTCACCTTTGACTATGACATCAAATCAGGGCACATGCGGTATTTTCAGAAATCCTCCGCGTGCAAGTCATAGTAATTCCCTTACTAGGAGAAGATGGATCTTCAGGAGTTACAGCTCTGATGTTTTTCAGCAGTAGGTTTCATGGGTGGAAGCTATAGTACTTGTGCCACCAGCAAAAACAAAGCCACAGTATTTAATATCTTCAAGGGTCAAACACAGACACGGTGAGTTCATCAGCTTTTAAATACATGTGAAGGTCACCTCAGAAGCTTCACATTAGTTTGCCCAAATAGCAGCCGCTTCTTGTTTGTTTATAAACCTAGGCAATGAAATAACTAAATACACACCTGGTTTTCTAGTGGCACACTGTACTCTTTATTTCTAGCCTTTCTGGCAGTCTTCCCATTAGCATTTCCCTGCTAAGTTATTTGTCATCTCTGTGAACTCGTATCACGTCTGGCTTCTCCTTGCTGCTCCAAAGACATCCTTGACCAGCTACCTCATCAGCGTATGAGTGCTGACACATGGACTTGAGTATCCATTTTGCAGCAGGGAGAAGCATTCATAGACATGGAATCATAAATTAGCTTCAGTGGCCATCCTACTTCCTGCTCCTATGAGGATGTCTGCAAAGCTCCCAAATTTGACCATGAGTGTTGGAAATCTACACTTCCAGTTCATTTTAGGTAAGTCATTGGAACAAGTGCACCCCAAAATACGTTATGATGTAGTCCTCTTTGATTGTTCTTGAAACACCAACCTACACAAGGGAAGCAGGAACCACCTCCCATACCCTTCCCCTACTGCAAAAAATGGTCATGCATTTGAAAGGTGATCCCAATAATGGACATGGAAATGATGGCATTTTACAAAAAACAAACAAACAAACAAACCAAAACACCAAACATCAAACTTCCAAGACAATTTAGCAATAGATGGCTCAGTAAATATTTTAGGGATTCTTAGATGCCGAGCCCACACATAGCATGGTTAGAAGCATCTTTGGAAGAGCACTCTATCAGCAACTTTCAAGAAATATTCAAATCAACAGCTGCTTTCTTAAAACGGCTTTCTGCTCAGCTTTTGATATATTCAGAATAGTACCCAACACAGAGCAGCAACACAGAAGTCTACGCCTAAAGTGTGGCAAATACCCCCAAAAGACGGAACCGAAATTGTTCAGGAGCTAAGTAAGAAGTCCAAAAAGAAGCATGGGAGCAAAGGAAGAGCAACAAGGTGTGCCATTACAAATCCGCAGGCTCAAAAGACAGACAATTGAGAAAAAAGGCCACTGTGAGGGAAAACTTCCAGTCAAGCACTGTATTCCCACCTGTTTCAGTTCAACAAGGAACATAAAAAGGAAGTCCTTGCACGGAGTGTTCTGCTTTCCCTGGCAAAATAAAGGAATCCTTGCTGCCTTGTCGAACCTCCAATCAAAAGGAAAACACCAGTTCCAAGCATGTACAGGCATTCTTGCATAGTCTAGCTGAGGCATGCCACAATTCCACAGGTCTTGAGTGTAAATTATCATTAACTATTCAAATTTCATCAAGTCAGAAAGTGCCCCGTATACCTAATTTATTTGTCAAATTCTCTTCTAAAAATAGCCTTGTCAAAAAGAAGCATTCGGGAGCTGCAGCAATAGCTCCTTACTCTTTTACTAGACACTCTAAGATGACAGACAAATTTTGTTGAGAGTAGTCCCAGGTACATTCATTAATCAGAACTTAGTGGTAGACTGATGAGTAAGATGAACAACACATCACACAATCATTTTCAGAGGCAGTGTTGGCTGCTTGTAATGTTCAGAAAAATCCTTCTACTTACTGATTTATTTCTGTGGCAACCCTATTCTTCCTTGTCTTGCAGATCTTTTGCACTAAGATATCAACGATATATTTATTACTGAGAACAGAATTTCTATTATTGTATGATTTTGTCTCCTATTCGCATACTTTTTGACACCATTCTTTCAGTCTAGTACTGACAATTCTGAAGTTGGAAATCCACTGTAGAAATCCAGAAAATATAATGGCTTTCTTATTCTGGTCTTGCCAGAATAAGCCCATACTTAGGAGATTCTCAAGATACGAAGAATAGGAAAGCATGGTTCTTTAACAGCAACGCAAGGGAAGCTTTGGCATTGCAACACTAAGAACCACAGAAGTCTCTCAGACTCCTCTAGGCTCTTGCATTATTGGCAACTTCAGGGCAATTGCTTCCCATCTCCACAAGTGTACTCAGCTTCTATGAAAAACAAAATTCAGCCAACATCAGCTGTTGGCTACTGGCAACAGTTAAAAACAGTTAGCTAACTGGCAATCAAAAAATAACAAAACCAAAAAACCCAAACAAAATCCTAGTCAGAATGAAGAGGAGAAAAAGTAATATACATACATATAAAAACAGATTTTCAAAAGAGATGCAGGCTGGGAATTTCTAAACTGGGTGCATAACAGCACGTGTAGGTTATTTACAGTAAATATTTTTCTTCTACTCTTCAGCGAATGGAGCCACATGATACCTTAAAAACAACAGGTACACAATTGCATCTTCCCAACAAAGTAGAGCTACGTAGTTGTTGGCAAGAAAACACGTGTTTTTCCTATAGTGGGGAAAAAAGCCCAAATAAACTAAAATAGTATCAACCACTACTCTGTGTTCCATAGCCTGAGTGCCATGTACCCTTTATCAACACAAAGGTCTCCAGTGGACTCTGGAAACTATGCCAATCAAGTTGTTGTTGAACAGCTGCCTTGCCAACATAACAACTGCCAAATTCTGATCGTTACTAGATTACCGGGGTTTTTTTGAGTTCCCTAGGCCACAGTGTCATCAGGCTACACCGCCCATAAACATGCTTCCATGATCACAGCATAGAATTTGTAAGTTCATTTTCTCCCCATAATTCCTGCACAGTTTCTATGACTACCCCACTCTGCCATTTCACTGAGTTTCCCTGAAGTTCCGTGAAGCTCCACGGACACAAGCATTAGTACAGCTGCTTACAGCTGCTGTTCTGAACAGACACTGCCACTTACATGTTTCTACACAGCTTCTAAGGGTTGTGTTAAGGAGAGTTGCATACTACATCAGAATAATTTAGGACGTGAAGAGATCCATCAACAATGAAAGATCTGACCATCCAGGCAGGAATTTTAGCCAAAGACTGCTGTTTTTTCGTACTGGAAAGAACAAGTGATTTAGAAGTTACCTCAATAAAGCAACCCAAAGGCTGCATAGCTGGAAGACAACACAGTAGTATTAAGAAATCCTGCGACTTTAAGCTTCTGGCTACTTCTTCCCCTTTCTTTGTCCTAAATCATCTGTAGCAGCTAAGTTAAAAGTTCTTCCTGAAAAAAAAGGCATTTGCTATAGATCTTCAGAAGATTAAAAAGCTAGTCTTCATTAAGACAATGTAAACTTGGTCTATGCTGCCTGTATGTACAGCCAAATATTACAGCTTCAGAAGCGACTCTAGTTTTCTCTGTAGCATCATTCTAGACAATGTTAAACATAATCTCTTGAGCTTTGAAGTGTTAATGTTAATATATTACAATGAAAATGCAAAGACTTTTAAAGTACACTTTATGAACCTAATATTCTTTAAAATTCAAGGGCAAGCATAAATTTCTCCACTAAGAACTGCACAAGGGGCTTTTATTTTCCAGCTGCAGAGCTAAAAAAGTCAGAAAGCAGAGAGATGCATGCATTATCAAGCCATTTAGTATTCCTTGTTCGGGATCACTAAGGAAAAAAACCCAAACCTTTCTGCCCTGTCAACTGCTTCCCTCCAGGCTTCATTATCTGACAACTCTTCTGTGTTCTGAGATTGTATAGCTACAGTTAATTTTTGTTTAAGAAACTAAAACAAATACAATTGCATGAAACACAATTTAAAACTTAGGTGTGACTTTTTTGGAGAACCATAACAGCATCAACCATACCACAGCTGATGCATTCCGCGGCATTTGTCTTGTGTGTTTCAACATAAGTGTCTGCTATGTTTGGTCATAAAAAATGAATGGTCAGCGACTCCTGCAACGCCTGCAGAGCCAACAGTGCTAAAGCCTAAGTTGAATTCTATTCCTTCTTGGGCACAATCAAATTATTTACTAAACTCTAGTGAGCAGAAGCAATGGGATTACTTTCAGAAAACTTGGTGTACCAGTGTAGGAAAAAGATTCTGCTTGACTCTCTGAAACTAGAGTGAGTTTGTAGACAGGGCAACTGGAAGTTTTACTTATTTTCAGAAGTGGTTCCTTTTAAGAATCAGTCACTTGATGTATGTTTTACTGACTAACAAAAAACTAAGGGTAAAACAGTTTTTTGAGCTGTATTTCAGAGCATGTTTCAAAGGGAAAGTTTTGTCTGTCTTTTTAGATTAAAAAAAATGCAAGAACCTCAAAATCAAATAAAATCCTCTCATTCCTTTCACTGTTTTTCTTCCCTTTCCACTGGGTAATAATGCAGGCTGACTAATTCTGGAATACTAAATTATGTAAGTTATTATGAAATGTAAAATACAGTAGCATACCTGACCACTTTTGCTATTATGTAAAGTAGAGATAGATCAGACAGATGTAAATCTGACTAAACAGAAAGTAGTACTTACACTGGTAAAGAGTGAGCAAGAGACAAAGACACTGCAGAATGTCATTTTGGACAAGAATGTCATGCTTGACACGAAGCATGCTACCAGCAGCATACACGGTAACTAATTCTACTGTCTTCAAAGGATGATCAAGATGCCCTCACGCTTGTAAAACATTACAGCAGATGTTACAAAGCAGTTATTTCACACGAGTATTGTACACTTAAGAAACTCTTGTATTATAATATCTTTAGCTACGGAAAAGCTCTTTTCAGTGAACATGAAGTATGTAGTTAAGTCTAAAAAAATAATATATATGTAATGCATAATTAACATCATCCCTTACTATATTCTAGCTAGAATAAATCTTGCCTTAACATTTAAGCTGTGCTGCCTTTAAAAAAAATCATGCTTCTTATACACGTCCCATAAAAACCTACCACTAAACATCCAGGAGCTCTGTATTTTTTATGATGTAGTAGCGCCTTTCTTCAAAGGATCTCTGCACAGTTAGCAAGATCCCAGGCAAACACTCTGAAAAATACTCTGGCAGTTGGTTTTTACTGTAATCCAGTAGATTATTCCCTACCTCCAAAACCGCAAAATCCAATCCACTAGCCAAAATATGCTTCACAAATCAGAGAAATCAGGAATCACAGTTTATATAAGTGTTGCAGCCTGCAGAAACCCCAATAATCATCAGTTCTTCAACCACCAACCAGCTAACATGCATCTGTCTTCACAGATCAGTCAGTTTCTTGCCAGATTTTAACCTAGATGTGCACACATTAACATGTGCAAATTTCCTCTCTCTTATCTTCTCTGTGTAGGAACATTACTCTCCTTTGACAATGGAAATGTTGGCATTTTACTCCTGAATTAAAAAAAGCAGCTGAATCTTACTAACCTGAGATACTGTTTGTTTTATTTATTTAGCTCGACCTTTAAGGGTAGGGTCATACAAAAAGTCCTTGATTACATTCCTTGTAGTCTTATAGTAGTTTAATCCACTTTAATCACCTCTTCTCCCTCACACTCATTACTGGTAGCAGCCTGACATGGGTTACATAGTGTTTCACACATCTGCAATGTCTTCATAGTTAGCTTACAGAAAAGATAATATCCGCATAGCACAATGAGCTTAGAAATCTTTTCCAGGTTTTAAAATAGTTTTTAGAAGCAATAATTAAGTAGCTCCAATTCTTCTCTCTCACATACAAGTCCTGCTTCTTTATTCTCTGAAGTACATAAATTGCCGTTATTTTCTCTCCTCCTTCAAATCTTTTTTTCTTCGCATTACAAATTGAAGAGGCATTTAATTTTCAAGGCTTAATTATGATGTTAAAAAAAGAAAATATGCATTTGATATTTTTCCATGGAGATTAAAAGGCTCTGCAGGCTCTTTTGCCTGCTATTTTGTAGACCAGCACGCCTATTCTTGTGCTGGCATTTCTTCTTCTCTTTTCAAATTCAGCAATGCCAAGCTGCTACCACAAACACAAGCAACAAAACATAGCATACTACATACATGCACACACAGGTATATGTACGCATGTTTTCACATCCTAGCAGATTTGTTTCAAAAATGTGCTTAGCAGGATTTATTGCCCCATTTTAACTTGTCTATTATTTAACTATCATCCTAGAGCCTGAGAATTAAATGTTTTTAAGCAATTGGAGTACAGCAAACTGTATTTAAAGTAATATATGTTCCAAACAGAGTTAAAGAAAATGTCCTCTACTAATTTTTGTTTTACTCAAGTCTTTCACAAAATCTCCTTGAGGTGGATTTGACTTGGAATCCCACTACATTTAGCAGAACTTGATTCTTTATAAAAGTAATTTCCTTCCACAAATAATACACTCCCTTAACACACAGCTCTATTTCTCAGTTGAACACAGCCAAGTATGCTTTCCTTAGATAATTTAATTTCTGATAGCACCAGGTTTTCAGTTCACAAAACTGATAAAGCACCTCAAAAGGCATATTTTATGCAAATATACACAATGAAGTAAAGATTAATAACGACAGTTTATGCAACTGTCTTTTTGGAAACTCTGATGTGACATCACCTCTGAAATGCTATCATTCTGGCATAATCCCCCATTAACCTCTATTCATCAATACTGTTCAAGTTTTTTCCTCCACTTTAGTCGAATCTGATTCACTTTTCTCTACCCACTAAAACATGCTATATGCCCCAAACAATTTTTTCTGTTATTTTCTCATTTAAGGTCAGAGGCTCTGAAGCCACTCTGAAAGCTCCAGCTGGCCAATACCACCATGCTAGAGCAACAGAATCATACAATGGCCTAGGCTGGAAGGGACCTTAGAGATCATCTAGTCCAACCTCCCTGTCATGGGCAGGGACGCCACCTCTCGACTAGACCAGGCAACACATGAGGACCAAGAGGGAATCGAACCCGCCACCTCGGTGTTGTCTTTTTTGTCAGCACTGCGCTCTACCCTCCCTAACAGAGCATGAAGTAGGCCATGCTGTATCAACGAAGAAGTGCTGATCTGGGCAAACTTAGAAGACAAATCACAATTTGTTCTTAATTTATTTCGCAATCTCTGGAGATAAGGCAGTGACAAAGCAACCTGAAGCCATATTGTGCAGGTTAGAAGCCCCTCAACTAGCACACAGAGGCCTGCCAAAGATAAAATACTCTGCTTTGAGAATCTCCCAAATACTCTCTTTGAGAGTATTCCAGCACCAAAACATATGAACTATGAACTAGATAGTACTTGATGATAAACAATGAAGCAGAATACAAAGGGTAGTTACACTCACACCGGAAGAGTCATACCACAAGCAAGAGAAACTATTAGGAAGACCCTGTTCCAGCACATTATAAACCCACATTATTTTCTGAGACTGAAACAGCTGAATTTACAGCTTAAAACCATTGAAAATATTAATAAGAGTCTCTCCCTTTTGATGGCGGGTCACCTCTGGAGCATGACATGTCATCAAATCACTGTCACACACTTATTTGAGGGAGGAAACACTTAGAGAAATTGCATCTCTCCTCCACCATGCTAAACTACCGCTCTCTTGGGGGTACAGTCAAGTATCTAAAAAACTCTCTGAAATTATTTGAAAAGCAAAAAAAACCCCAATGGTTTCCCATAGTATTTCTTCCCAGAATCTGCATCAGAGCGCAGTTCACAACTCCAGTTTTTTTGTCGAAACTTTTCTGTCCATTTCTCTACTCTCCTCACTCTGTGTCAGGATATTAATCCAGAATTACAGAAATCAGCATTTTAGAGCGATCAGCTAAGCCACTCTGAAAATGAAAGTGAGAAAATCATTGCAACTGATTACATATCAAAGTTTATGGTTTAATGGGTATCTTATAATTTCAGGATCTCTGAGAACATGTGAAGAATAGCTACAATAGAATTCAGTGGGAGCTTTTATATCACGCATGTCTCACACATAAGTAAGGCACAATGGGAAGTGCAGAACCAGAGGTTTGAGGAGCAGTCTGAAAAACTGAAACTTAACATCACTGTGAAATGTTAATTTTTGCCACTAGAAATGTAAGTGCAAGCAGAGTTCATTAAAACAGACATTTAAAAATGCATTATTTTGTGAGTTGCTTACTACTCTTAAGAATTATCTCCAGCAGAACATCTCAGATCCATTGCAGAAAAGCTACAATACAAACACAGTAAGATGGCAGCAAAGGAAGCTTCTTCTCTCAATATTCCCTTTTATATCAAAAACAGTTAAAGGTAAAAGGCTGAATACTTGGCTTCAGCACAACAATCGACTTCTCTGTTCACTACCAAAAAGCATACTTCCACATGGAGTCACTGAAAGTGCACCTCTCTCAGACTACGTCCAAGTTATCTCTGTTTCTAGTTGTTGGCAAGTAGAAATGCTCCTAAGCCTATATACTTGAGTATCTCCCCTGCTTTGACTGGAAAAGCAGAACAGGGGAAAAATAGCTGAGCTACCAACCATTAAAATTAAGGCACACAAAAAATATCAGGGCTTTGCAGCTTCCATTTTCATTAACAAATTTTACAAAAAATGCATTGGATTTGTTAATTTCAAAAAATGCTCCAGCACAGTCTCCAAGGGTGGCTGCAAAACTATCAACTTTTGCTAGGCAGTATCAACTATTTCTTGTGGCAGCTGTTGCTTTTGTCAGTGACTCACACTGGGTTTTGCTCTTGAAGACGTCTTCCCACTAAAAAATTTGGAGATTTAAAAGAAACAAGCAATCCAAGGATGCTGACACTGGTGTCCAGAACAACAGAGTACAATTTACTTCCTCTTCATGTTTAAGCAGAAAGTCTGAGCTCTCTAAAGCCTATAGCTATTAAAAGCAATTACATCTTTCTTCACATATGTTGATATTCACAAGACACATTCAATGGGAAAGCTAGCATAATACCCTTCCTCTCCAAAAAAAACCCTATTTTCCACCCCATCAACTAGTATTATAGCATTAATACAGCTAATTAAAAGGTCCTAAGAATTTCACAGCCATAATAAAGGATCACAGAATATTCAGTTTGTTTTAATTCAGGTATTTGTACGTAAATACAAAATACTGCCTTTATTGTTTTCTTCATAAACATTTTAATACTTAAACATCACAGCTGATATTTTAAGATTTGTAGGGGATAACGTAAAGGTAAACGAAAAATCTAAAGCAGCTCTATTGGGCTGAAAGCCGCATAAACAGATCAGGTTTGAGAAGTAAAAGCCAAATATTTTGCTGCTTTGTCCGTGTTCCCTCAGGCTACTTCTACAATAACACTGAATAGGAAAAAGAAGGAATTTGAAACATCTGAACTGGCAGATCTAATTCGGTGTGACAATTCTGAAATTTGAGGGCCCTTTAGAGTTGTCACCTTTTACATTTGAGTCTTTCACACAAGCTTACTGAATGTGGTAATTTGATCAAATTTAGTGAATAAAAGAGCCTCAGCTTTACCCGTTTCAAGCCAGAAGCTGCACTTGCACAGGACAGTCGGCTCTGGCCCAGGACTTCTTCAGCAGCAAAAATCTGATTTACTGTACACGCCTACTGAGTGTGATGTATTCTGCATTTGTCATGCACACAAAATGCTTCATTATCTTTATTGTGTTCAAGCTTTTAAGAGTTGTAGTGGTAGATATATCCTTAGCTACACCCAGGACTCCTCTAGAAAGAAGTCAGAGCTCGCCGCATGCAGCAGTGGTTAATTTTAAGCAACCTTAGCCAAGATCATTCTATAGCATGCAGTTTGGTTGATAAATGCAGCATTATGTGCAGGACTTTTTCTGCCAATCCTTGAAGATTTTTAGAGTGCTCCACACTCTAAATACCTATCTGTGAATCCTCTTTCATACATCAAAAAAAGACGTGAAGGAAACTCACTTTGTAAACCATTTTAAATGTTTATGGCATGCATGCAGTAAAACCGTAACAAAATACAAAATGGAAATCATCCAAACAAGAGACAAGCAACAAAACAGAAACTAATTAACCAGAGGAGGAAGCTTGGGGCAAAAAGGAGGACAGCACAGTTTATTCTTCTACAACAGAGTCAGTAATTTTACTGCAAGGTCAAAGGAGACTGAAGAGCTCAGTTTGACTGGATGGTGGTGCAAACCAGGTGGGAGTGCACTGGATCATGAACAAAGACTTCTCAGATCAAAAATTAACTTTGCAAGTTAAAAATGGACAGAACAGGAAGAAAAAAGCAGAGGAAAATAACAGATTCCTCGTGTAGACTCTGAAAACCTGCAAGATAAAATGCTAAGATTCTGTAATGAAGCAATGCATTTGGCAGCAGGGATTTGGCAGAGTTTATTGAAATGTAGCAGCGGATGGGATGATAGCATATAGCAAGCATGAGAAGTAAGACTCATCACAAGGAAGTGCATGATCAGAACACAGAATCCATAAATTATGTCAGTGGGAGATGTAAGAATCCTGGTGCAATCCCATAAAGTGCTATTCTTCTCAAAATAAGAAAAGGGTTGGGTCAGATATAAGAGATTGAATTCAGGCTACTAAAACAACCAAGAAAACCTTAATAGTTATTAAAGGGAGTAATATCACTTCGGTATCACAAAAATACACAGAAATCAACTAGTTGTCTGAAGTCTTCTTTGTGGTAAAATAAATTATCAATGCAAATATGACAGGAGAAAATTCGCAACTGATAGAAGAACACCTTCCCTTGGCTTTTATTTGCATTCTACTGCAGTAAATAACTCAGGCTATTAAGAAGAGAGACCTAAGTCACCATCAGGAATACACCTTCTTTAACTCTATCACTATTTAGTTTTGTTTCTGTGTACATTCAGTTTTTTATTTATTGCCCTATATTCAGAGAAGCATAGAGATCCACATTCAGACACATTCCTTCCATGATCTTTGTGTACTGCAGTCTTGAAAATAAGTGAAAGATTTAGCAATCAAGGAAACATTAGGAGAGAGAGTAGAACATTGCTTTCCAGGACTCCTATGTTTTATTTCACAGCAACACAGTGCATCCATTTAACACTGACAAAAGATCAAATTTCAATAAAATGCATTTTAATAATTTTTGGTTATGATTGAACTCCGTCTTTTAACTAAGGAACCTCTTAAACAGCACTAACATGTAAACGCAACATTCTTACGGTCCTGCTCTGGCATATGCTATTAGGGAAGTGATGGCAATGAAATCAAGTAAGTAATGGGTTCTTCCTGCCATAGTCTGCAAATCTTACCTAAAAAGACATGGTTCTAAACTGTGAAAATGCACTGGAAAGCACCAGCATGCAAGTCTGGAAGGCATACAGAGTATTGGCAATAACCTAGAAAATGCCTTTGTCTACAGACCAAATAAGTCTTCTATAAAATCGACTGTAAGGACTCCATGAATGTTTTTCAATTAAAGTGCACTATAGCCGTAATGAACAGAGATGCTGTACTGAAGATACACAATGCAATATGCTCGAATTATGCCAGAAGAAAGCAAGAGAGAGTTCCTACATCATGGATTTCAAGAGAGGAGGAAAACTCCTTAGCTCTATGGAAGGTATAAACACCACAGAAATACACAACTACTAAGTTCCAGCGTCTTTTTCCCCAGTGAAAAGGCTTAAAATTTATGTCACTATCCACAACATTAAAGGTGTCCGAGATATCAGCACCTGACAAAGATAATTTTAAAAGAAAATGACGTTTTGGAGAATGTAAGTCTAAAAAACAAAAGAAACATTTTAAGCCTTGATCAGAACAAGTAGCAAATGAAGGAACTTCCTGCTTTCAAGGTCTTTATTCCAAGAGGCTGGAGCTTGTTAGTGTTGCTGCAAGATCACTCCAGTGCTTCCACAGAAGGGAGAATTCTTGCCGAAGGTGTAATGGTTAAACCGAAAACGATGGCTGGAGCACTGCAAGTAAAGCCATGAAGAAGCTGAGATGCAGGAGGCAAAATGAAAGAAGGCACACGAAAAGCATGAAACCGGGCATCCGAGGGAGGCATTTCTCCTGCGAAACTGGACTAAACTGGCAGATTGAATGCACAGTGGCGGACAGACAAGAAGCTTTTACACAAGTTTAAATGTTTCGCTATCTTTTCGTACAAGAGAAGTAAGTACCAGTATTCTGGAACTAAAAGCTGGCATGTTTTCCAGCATGTAAGTCTCCTGAACATTCAATGACACAACACCTGCAGAGGCAGGGAAGCACTGCCTTCTTACCACTTCAGTGATTTATCCACTCGCTCACGCTGACAGTACGCACTTTGCTACATGTCAAAAAGAAAACAACATTCCTGTACTCACTCATATATCTGATTAAACGCTCCCCTTACTGCAGCAGTGCATGGCAGAACAGGACTGTACAACACAACAGCAAAACCAGCTGAGAAACTTCAGGGGAGAGACAACTAAGCACCACTGCCAAGTATGTCAAGGAGAGCCCACAACTCTTGTTTCTGAGATGCATCCTGAAGAATTTCAGCATTTCATAACAAGTAAGGCTTCTCCAACATTTGAAAGACAGATTTCAGGAACTGGGGCGATGCTCAGCAATGTGCTATTTGTATCTTATATGTAGGGATAGTTTTAATTTTCTAAGCAAATACACACCTCCAGATCAGCAGAAACACATGTTCTCTTTCCTCAGCTTTTGTTTCGTTAAGTCATGACAAACAGATTACTACATGATGAATAATACACCATGTATTTCTTGGACAATAATTTAACTATCATAAAGCTTGAGTCAAGATTTTATAGGGACTGAGCCTCAAGGTTCTTGTAAACAAGTAGAATATGCCATTTTCTATCTCAAAGATTTTTAACAGTCACACCTTATTTTTAATTGAAATATGTTCCTAAAACTAGACAAACAACTTTGGCTAGGTATGGACACAGCTAGCATTTTAAAGGACAGCATGGTATTCAAGAAACAAGAGAGGACTGCACCTTCCCATGTTGGTGTCTCAAGAGTTCACTTCCCACAACTCTACTTGGCTGAGAGTCAGATAAAGTTGCATTTGTTACATGGTAATGTTCATATTTTAATATTTGTGTTGCCATTCAACAACCAGTATGACAATCAGGCTTTGTGTAAGGACAACACCTAACTTGAGATTTTTATTTTTTTTTAATTCTTCAGCATCCCTAAAACCAGATATTATGACCTGAACATATTAATGTGGGTTTGGTCTAATTAGTCCAGGAGTCTCTGGGTCACTGTATTTCCAGCATGTCTGTTAGTAGTAAATGTCCTCTTTTTCACATTTTTGCACGATGACTATCTTTTCTACACATTCATTTAGATTGATCTGGATGCTACACCATACAACAATTTTTCTCACAGTGGTAACCATATTCCTAGTTAGTTCCACCTTCATACAGTCCGACTTTCTCCCAACAGCACAGGACTCAGGAACATATTCTAAAAGTACCTGGAGTATATGGAACCCAAGCATATTTCTGTGCTTTGTCTTCCTGACGTATGCTTTGATATACTCTTTTATCCAACTATTTACTATCTGTGTTTTCACAAAACAGCCATTCCAAATTCTACTAAAAGAAATTAAAAAAATAATTAATGGTTAATGGTATGAGTACGTCTCTTGACTCTCCTAAAGTTCCATCTAAAAATTAACAGAACAGTTCTGGCTGAAATCCTTAATTAAATTAAGGTGGAGGAGGAATGGATTTCACTCTGGAGATTTGAATAGAATCATTTCATTCCTTCATCACTGTCCAGCCACACCTGAAAGCAGGTCTTAAGCCATACAGAATCAGGACATCTACAGATCTTCTTGCAAAAATTACTTATTTTAGAATGATAGTTTAGGTGCTCTCCACCTTTCCCTTCCTTTCACCTCTCTCTTCAATTCAAACAAAGAAAGGGTGTGTTTTTTTTCCAAAAAACTCTTTGGATATATTTGATCTTAAGGACAGGAAATTATCTGTGTGACAACTCTCTAGAAGAGAGAATTTTTTGTCCACACTAGGCCAGAACATTAGTTAATTCCTTAGTTCTCAGTGGGCTTGGCCAAAGAGATTTAAAAGGCATTAAAGAAAAGCAGAAAATATGAACAATGTAGTTAATATTCATACTTACAGGCTGAGGCTGTTCTGCAATACAGCAGTTGAAGCATAACCAAAACTCACTCATTGTTTACAGTTTGAAGTAGGAACACAGATGAAAAGCAGGACTCAATCTCTGTAAATCTGTTTTCAGGTAGCAAGTTCCTTAAATAGTTTATTTAAAATGGCTCCAATGTGAAAATCTTCTCTGTTGAGTTCTTCTCCAAACACAAGTCAGTCCCAGGACAAACAACTTGAAGGCAAAAGATTATTTTAGAGTCTTCTTTCAGAAGGTCGGTCCCAGCACCATAGAAGTGTTATATAAGCTTCTTTGGTCCCTAGCGTTACGTGAACCTAAAAACAAAAGTACATTACATCAAAAAAAAAAAAGAATATACCGAATTTTATGCTCCAGATAGCCACCCACACCAGTGATTTCTTTGTAATATCTTGAACATCAGACTAAAGAGACACTAGCAAAACAAGTCACATGCTTATTTCTACAGTGACTACCAAAAATAGTATATACCAGAAATCCATATTTGGCTTACATTTCAGCTTTGGTTAGATGAAGCGATATCAAGAACTGGTGTCCAATGTTTTTGTGGCCATCTCTGTTCGATGGGTTTCAAACTTCCAAATATCAGTTCAGAAAGCAGCAATTGCCCATATACTGCCTTTAAGCTTCTTAGGGAACTGAACCCATTGGCACTTAGAATTTCTAAATGGAAATGTTATCCAGTCCATTCACAACATGAGGTTTAAGCAGCATTTAGTTCCAACCCTGTTGCATAGCTGTCAAGTAAAGGTGTGCCTTTCTACATGTTGAGGAGACAATTAAGTTTCTGTGTATGGAAAATCTGCAAAATGGCTGGACTTCGTCAACTCCAGGTACTGCACTTCTCTGTCCTCCTGCTTCAGGTAGACTTGGCTTCAAAATACAAGATGACTTGTGGAGTTTGTTTCCTTACACCTCTAAAATTCCTCATGTGGAACAACTGAGGCTCCACATTCCGACCATTCCTTTGCTAAAATAATGTTTATTGGTTAATCTCCAACCTAGTTTCTTTCACTAAGAGTGCAGTAAAAATTCCTGTGAGATTTCACCCTGGCCATTTATCTTGCCATCCATCATAAATTTTACTTGCAGAGAAAGTGAGATAACGAGTATTCAGTAGTTTTACCATGCATACTTCTTAATAATTCTGTATACAACTGCATCTTCATTCATAGAAATGTGTACATAACTATGTGTAATTATCTGTATGGAATTCCTCACACCATGAAGTGGTTTGGAGGCTCCATGGGATACATAAACTACATACAGTGTTAGTTCCCTGCATGCCAAGCACGTAAGCAACGAGGTCCCTCGTTTACACCAAGTTACTGCACTGCGTAGCCACTACTAGCCAGGTACTTTCCAGCACAGTTGGCTGCAATGCACACATACAGAAATACAGCAGCACCTCTCCTGTACTAAGTCCAAAGGCCCTGGAAAGCTTTCCCTCTTCTTACCCTTTAAAGACTAACACAGGCTCTTTAAGAAATAAATGCACGCAGCAGTAATGTCATCTGAATAACAAAACTCCAGTAGAAGTACTTGTCTGCAGTACTTGTCTGAAAAAGCTACTGGTAGCATTTAAGTTAAATTTATATATGTCTTTGTGGCATTTCTTGCCTAGAAATCAGAACAACAAGGTGTGTGTAGGGAGGAATGCTTCAATAGCTTTTCCTACCATTAATGTTATACAGAGCAAAGCAATTTTATTAAACAGAACACCCTGAGGGTAAGAAAAAAAACCTAATAAAAAAAAATAAAAATCATTCTACATAAACTTCCTTTTGTCATACACTTCAGAAAAAGGGTTTTAGTACAATGCTAATAAAATGTATTTTCACTACTTAGAAGATTTCTTTTTTCTACCTCACAGATCATAATCTAAATCCCATGTACGTGTCAAGAAGCTGCAATAAAACATGGGAATTATCAAACAGCAGTGCAAAATCCAAGAATTAAAGTAACTTTAAAAGTCTCTAAGGAATTAGGTAGCTGTACAATTTTCTGGTTACTGAAAGTTTGATCAATGTTAAATCACAAGAGCTGGACTAATTCTGAACAGCTTGGTAAGAAGCACTTGCTGTTCTCTGCAGTCTCAGAATTTGCATGCTACACAATTCTTCTGTAAACTTGATCCAATATGTAACAAAATTGTACCTAAAACATCACTAACTCCTACTACACATGTAACAATTGACAATCTTAGTCCCATAACTGTACAGTTTGTCCCTCCTTATAACTTGGTGTTTTTACTTCTCAGAAAGTAGGTTCCAAGATGTTCTGAAACGCAGCAATGCTCCCCCAATGCTACCTGCACAGATTAGACGAAACTGAGAAAGTTGTCAAAGTTAGAGCAAGTCTAATATACATTGTAACCTGCCAGAGACATAAACAGATACAATTGCAGTGGGTTTCTCTTGCTGCCCAAGTGACCCAATGCTCTGACCTGCAGCTACTGAAATTCTGACACCCATATTTTCGCTTCCTCATCATCGCTTTTTGACAAAGTCCAGATTTAACATAACAAATTCTGTTCTCACAGAGGGTTAACTTCCATTCTGCTGTTACACACCCCCAAGGAAGACATATGTAGAAAGGGCAGGGAAATTCCTTTGTCGACGGGCTCCTCATCTGCTCACCGACAGCTGGCAGGCTCCCCCGGCTCACTGCAGCATCAAGCACCACATCGAGCTGAAACCCTGGGAACAAACTCAAAGGGCCTGTGCATACTCCTGTGGCCTGGAAGGCTCTTCCTCGTTACAAAATACTCAAGGGTGCAGAAGATTTTCTCCACCCAGCCACTCTCAGCACGCAGGACTTGTGCCCTCCAGGACAGAGTTGTCTTCAAAATCAACTCCCTCCGCCCTTAAATCAAAAGCTGCTGAACAAACAAAGCCAAGCTAGATATTGTGAATAACAGCCTCTGATAACATGTCTATTTTGAAAACGTATTTTATCTTCTACATCCCGTATAGGGCCACATTTGCCTTTAATTTTACAAATCTCCACTGAGTATCAGGCAGTTTTCCAATTTGTTGGGTTTTAACCAAAAAAAAAACCCAACCAACCCACAGTGGTGGGAGGACATATATAAATCTGGAGAGAACTGACAATAACTGCAATTCTTAAAAAGAAAATAAAAGCTTAGCAGTATTTGTTAGAGCACTGGAATTTATACATCCCCCACTCTGCTAAACAGATTATTTTTACAGCAGCCAAGTTAATATAAAAGATCAGGTATAAATCTGCCACACCAAAATGGAAAGAAGGTGCAATTAAACTGAAGGCAAAAAGGCATATTGGCACGGCAGTGTTGACAGCAGCATACTAGGATTTGTCTTACACTGCTAGCTGCGTGTTTAAAGAACAAGTTCAAACAGGAAAATTCTGCTGGTTTTTTTTTTTTTTTCCAAATTGTTGGTTATAAAGAAAGAAAGAATGAAATAAATAAAGAAAGTAAGCAGCACCATACTGACCTACAGCTACCAGTCAGGTAATTATGTAAGTAGCAGCCCAAGAGCAACCCTGTGGGAAAGTGTTCCTGGGGAAGCCTGGACTGCACCCAAAACGGAGCCGCAACTAATGAGATCCCAAAACACGTGCAACACTTCACAGCTAGCTCTCTGCTTTGTCGCAAAATCAAGCTTTTCATATGGGCTGTCCCCAAGTGTTGCTGCATTTGTCTGTGTATACTTGCCAGATAAAGAGAACAACACAGGCTGAAGAACAACTCATGACGACAGCTCTGCACCTCTTTGTTTTTACTCTCTGCAGTTTATGATGTTCAGAGCGGCAAAACACCACACAGCTCACATTGAAAAGACAAGGTGCTTATTCTGTCTGAACTGGAAAGTTAAGTATGTGATGAACGGTGAAAACACCTATTTATAACTACTAGACTTAAATTTAATCCCATTTACAGAAATTTTAAGAAATTAAACCATGTATCATTTTTAATAACTTAAAATTTAAAGTGAAAACCAATAAGGTAATTTTCATCACACCACAGTTTATTCTACAGTAGCTGATCTAATTGCAAAACCCAAATCAACTACTAATTGTTAAATACCATTCATAAAGGCAGTAAGTGCAAACACTGCATTAATGGATAGTGGAGATAGAGCATATTCTCTGACAGTATCAGCAATTATTCTTATTAAAGCAGTATTAACTTTACTGTAGGAAATAAACAGAACTGGAAAAGAGGAAGGGTAAAACTCGACTCTCCTCCAAGCTCTTAACGTATATTGGCAAAAAGAGGGTTAGAGAGCTGATCCAAACAAGAATACACTGCATGCTGTGGAGGGTCAGTTACAGTAAAGTTACCTATTAATTATATAGCTTAAGAAAGTCCACTGTCTTTAAAAACATCTATAAAGTTCCTTTTAAGGGCAAGTCCTCTATATCCTTCGACTGTTCATTATGGCTTCAAACATGAAGTGCGGTGACAATGCTCTTTGACAATTACTTGACGCAAATAAAACCACAGGAAGAGAAAGAAAATGACTGCAGGTGTCAGTCTTAACCAGATTTGTCCCAAAGCTCAGACAGCTACTCAAGGGTGATGATGGTGGAACTAGCAGAAATAATGTAAGTGAAGCATAACTAAGTCATGACTAAGTATGCCATCTCATGTATGTCATGTCATGGCATGATATACCATGACATGCATATATATGCACAAAGTCACAGACAGGACTCCTACTAATTTTTCAGATTCAAGTCCATTCTGATAAATAAATGTGCAATTATTCCATATCACTCCATAAAAGACGCTTTTCTCTCATTTTTTTCTGCCTTAAAGGCTTTGAACAGCTATTAACTTCTTCAATCCTGTGAGCTCTAAGTAGAAAGTTATCATCATTTCAGCACGTATATTTAATATCTTTCGTAATTTTCACTTGAAATGTCTCTTCTAGCCATACTATTTCCTCTTGATACTTAGTAGATACGAGTGGCTGAAAGAAACAAGGGTGGGACTGGATTAAGGTGTGTCCAAACCAACAGAGAGGTTGCACTGGTGCACACTTCCATACACTTAGAGCTGTAGCACCTGGAGGATGCTCTCCAGCTCTCAAAGGAAATGAGAAGTATTACTCCCTTGCCAGCCTCATTTTTTGAAATAATCTGTACAAGAAGCAAAAAATGTTTTTAAACGGAACATGACATATAGGGAAACTTCCCTTCATGCGTGAATTCTGCATCAGAAACTTCTATCTCACCGGGGCAGTGCACTTGCAGAAGTGTTCTTCCTCCCTTTCTCCCTAGCACAGCAGGCACTTCGGGGGACTTTGGCACTGTTTTTAATGCACCAACTCTCTTCCGCACTTTCAGATCCTGAGAAACCTGAGCTGCAAGTAACTCTTGCCAGACAAAGGACAATATTCACAATCAACATAAGCTGAATAAGGCTGGAATCGCCTTTCTACTTCCTCATAACTTTCCCATATCTGTTCTGGCCTCCCCACCCCCAAGTGCATTAGGGTTTAGTTTCAAGACATTGAAGAACCTTCGTCAAGCTTTGAATTAGACTTTCTTTTGCATTTTCAATCTCTGAACATATTGACTCTGTAAAAACGTATTTTATTCATGTCTTTACAATGCAGTTTTTAACATTATAACTAAAGCTATTTATAAGATTTTATTATAGGGTTTTATTTGGGGATTATTGGTCATTTGGAGTCAGTTCTTTTTGCCCTCATTTATACAGGAATTGTTCTCATTACTGTTTTTCCTTAAGCAACTTAGGAACAGGTTGTACATCAAATCAAGCTCAACAGAAATTAAGCCACGAATGACTACATATTATGAGAGTGCTTTGCTTCTGAATTAAAAGATTCAAAGATTATTGAAAACAGTGGAATAGGATGAAGGTACTTCTATGGCTTATTAAGAGGAGAAAGATGGGTTGTTGTTTTTTCTCTTAAATTCTTGTTATTACTAACAGAACAGAGTCTAGCTTTAGGAACAATATAATCTTTCATCGGAATTAAAACACCTCCCATTTTTTATTTCATTTTCAGTTTGTAGGAAGTTGCCACAAGTTTCCACATAACAAAGGTAACCATCTGAGGTAATACAAGGAAAGACACCAAAAACACAGGAAGAGAAGTCCATACGGAGAAATATTGGGCTCTTTGTCCTTGATGGCATGAGAGGGAGCTGTAAAGCAGGTGAAGGCAGGAAAGCAGACCGCTGGGTCAATGAAAAAGCAGCTCACACAGTGTGAGAGTAATCACATTGTTTGTAAGTGCCATCTGGGAGCTTAAAGCAGAGAGCCTTTAAGCATCTTTAAAACGTCTTGATAGCATGAAGCTCAAACATTTGTTTTATCATTGACCTGCCTCCCCCACGTGTTTTTTTTTGTTCACTTGCATTTGTGTGTTTGTTTGTTTGTTTTACACCCCTACCTGTAACTGCCTGACTTTTACTCTCTAGCCATTCTGTTAAAATTTATTACAGCTAAGTGGCCCAGCTGTTGAAAGGTCCTTATTGCTTTGTGCACAAACCCAACAAATTAAATGGACAGTATCACACCAGTGTCATTAAAATTTCCCATGTCCAGTTTGAAACATAAAAGCATAGTTTTTCAGGACCAACCCAAATTTAACAGGCAACACCATGTTAGTGACTGAGCAGTGCAGGTAACCTTTTCCTCAGCATCGACATTTCAAAGCTACCTGTGTCTTCATTTAGTAATTGCTTTCAAAATACATGGGTTCAACACAGCTTTCTGAAACAGCTGATACACAGCTGATACTATTTCACACACACATGTGAAGACACAAACCCAGATCTCTGAAAACCACAGTACAGAGCATATAATAGTTCTGCACTATGAAAGTAGAGAAAGACTAACAGAAAAGAGTGAAGTGTCTTCCTACCCTCTGCCGGAAGGTAGGAAGGCACTGCAGAGGGACCTGGACAGGCTGGGTCGATGGGCTGAGGCCAACGGGTGCAGAGGAAAGCAACGAGGCTGGGGAAGGGACTGGAGGGAAAGTCCTGTGAGGAGAGGCTGAGGGAGCTGGGGGTGTTTAGCCTGGAGAAGAGGATACTCAGGGTGGACCTCATCACTCTCTACAACTGCCTGAAGGGAGGGTGTAGTCAGGTGGGGGTCGGGCTCTTCTCCCAGGCAACCAGTGACAGGATGAGAGGGCACGGCCTGAAACTGCATCAGGGGAGGTTTAGGTTGGATCTCAGGAAGCCCTTCCTCATGGAGAGGGTGCTCAGGCACTGGGATGCACTGCCCAGGGAAGTGGTGGAGTCACCGTCC
>NW_009734433.1:7942-8275 GCF_000703405.1 Apaloderma vittatum | reverse complement strand
GCTGGACTTGATGATCTCAGAGGTCTTTTCCAGCCTCAAAAATTCTGTGATTTTGTGAAAACTAATGGTCCAAATTTACTACACAACAGGAAGACAAATCAAATACAAAATAATTATCTTTTGTCCTACCTAAGACATAGTCTAGGCATAATACATTTTGCCCTGCCTACAAAAATAGTCAGTTAAGAGCAAGTGAGAAACCTTTGAGAATCCACTCCTATGGTTTAGGAAATCTGACTTCAAATTGCATGCCCATTCACATTAAATAAAGAAAGACAATATGTTGGTCAATTTCTAAGTAGTCAATAACAGTAACTTCTTATGTGGCAAGTC
>NW_009734433.1:0-7916 GCF_000703405.1 Apaloderma vittatum | reverse complement strand
AGCTAGCCTCCTTGTTAATTCTGACAGATAATACCAGACAGAGTGAACATAAACACGGCAAACCAGTTGTCTAAGACAGGTTCTGAACCGGGCATCATTTCCATAAAGAATGAAAAGAAGAAAATACTGAAAAGGCAAAACTTCCCTGAAAAGTCCTCTGTTATTACTTTTAAAGTAATGATGGGAAATGCCTGACATTGGTGTACAGAGTCTATCATTTTAACAAGAGTAGTATATGTTTTAACATACGGAATATTCTATGGAGAAAAAATACCCATGATAAGCTATCTGGCAGACCACATAAGATATTCAAGGGATTCCTACCTGTTTTTTTAGTATGACAATAGGTAAAAAGAATTATTCACAGCATTTATAATTATTCCTTTTTCCACAGAAAACTAATACACCAAAGAAATTTAGAAGGAAAGTTTAGGATAGAGGACTAAGTGGGAACAAGCACTCACATAACAACCACACATATGCAAGCCTAATCAGGCTACTCATGGTCTGGACTGGCATCACATTTTTCCTGACCAGACATGTCAAAGTAATGTATTATTTTGTTTATTTCATACAAAGTGAGTCTTCAGAGAGAAAATGGTGCAGAAATAGAAGCAATACCACCCAAGTTAGGCAGGCAAAGCAACATGTTATTGGGGCATATGGCAGAGATAGGAAGCACAGAAGTTTTGGAAACAGTGCAAAGTGCCAAATGCTAACTGAGCCTGGTAAGATTTTGCGTCAAGATAAACTGTAGGGTGACAGAGCAAGCCTCAGAAAGAATGCTCTAGTTAGACATATGCATACATAGAAAAATGCTTATCATAGCTACCTGTGCTTCACATCACAGCACGTTGGTGTGTGGGGAAAAAATAGCAAACCAGGTAACGGGTCTGGCATCTTCCTCTTTTATCAACAGCCAGAGGTCTGCTAGCACAGTACTGTGTAACACACAGCACAAAGTGACGTCTGGACAGGAGTGTCAGCTTTCATCTTTATCTAGCAGCATATGGCAGGAGATGATTCTCCACCTCTGCCTCCACACATTTAAGTCATTTGAGGGGAAGGAAAATACAAACATAACTGCAGTAAAGAAGTTGGGTTCATGTATCACAATTCAAACACGCCACGATGCAGAACAGCGTCCTAATTCTATAATCCTTACATACCTGCAAAGAAAACAATGAACTGAAATACAGCTACTTAGAAGCACACACAGAAAGATTCTAAGACTTCTACAGCACAAATAACCCCTCTTATCCACTTCTACACAAAAGAAGCCTAGCAAATACCACAGACACATTTGTACAAAGCTACGCACACAACCTACAATTTACTAACTGCACCAATCACAATTTATTCCTATGGCTATGGATATCATGCTATGTAGAGCAAGTATGAAAATAACTAGAAAGCTAACAAGCTGTTACCTCTAAAACTTCAGACCGTAATAAGAACAGTCTGTAATAAGAACAACAACTACAAACTGAAAAAGTTTCTAGTATCAGCTAGTCAAGAAAAAACTCATTTACTAGAGTTGTAGTCAGCATGAAATGACATTTTCTAGCTCAGTGTCACTTTTTTCTTTTTTTTTGTTGAAAGGAACACTCATTTTTCAAGATAGAATGAGATTTAGAGAGGAGAGAAAAAGGAGAAAGACTTCGGGAATCATCTACAACTGTTGACACTAAACCATTACACATGCACACAACACAGACATAGTTCATTAGTAGCAGTAACACCAGTACCTAAAGGAAATATTGTAATTCAGCATCCTATTTTTGAATCACCCTCAGAGCGCAGCTTGATTAAGATACTGCACTTTAAGAGGAATTATTGCTCTTTCCTTCTCCCTGCCCCAAGTTGAAAGTCACTGTAAATGATCCTTAATATTCAGTTGAATTTGAGTATTTATTCTTTGGAAGAAGTACTTGACCAGAGAGCTCTTTTATGTCTTTTGCAAAACACCAGTAAAATGTTTATCTCCACATAATGTTTCCCTCTCAAGAATATTAAAAAAAACGTAACTGCAAACAAAATCTGAAAAATCCTTGCCAATTTTCCTTTTGTGATGGATATCTACTTACCAATTTTTCAGTTGGAGTGCAGATAAAGTCTGTTGTTCGGCAAGTCTGCAACAGATATACCTACTCTGAGGGAGCAGTGCCTTGGTTCAGGCATCACCAACAAGGAGGTCTGACTAAAACTGTGCATACTGTGAGAACTGTTGCTAGGCTTTATCTTCACAGGGACTAAGAAATCTAGGCCATGTCTTATCAGGAGCCAACAGTACCAGTTTGAGCTGGGCCTAGACAAAACTAACTGTGACAGCTGTACATCTGCAAGTACACCAAAGCAGCGTTTACAAGTCAATCACTTTATGCTACCAACACCTGCAGCCCTCCTGAGCCCAGCAAACTCTCCTGGCATGGCAGCAGGCTGCACGGCAGTGACTTGCCTCTTGAGCAGGGACACCTCTCAAGGTTACTCCCTGAGGCTGAGAGATCACCCACCTAGCATCTGAAGTAAAAAATATTTTACATCAGGCCTAGAAGTACCACAGAATCACAAAGTATCTTGAGTTGGAAGGGACCCACAAGGATCATCAAGTGCAAGTCCCTGCTCCTCAGAGGACTACCTAAATCTAAACCACATGACTAAAAGTATCATCCAGATGCTCCTCAAAGACACTGACAAGCTTAGTGCCCTGGTGGCTCATATTCAACTTGCCATCAAGCCAAGCCCCCAGATCTCTTTCCATGGAGCTGCTCTCCACCCTTTCATCCCCTGGTTTGTACATATAACCAGGATTTCCTCATCCTAGGTGCAGAACCTGGCACTCGCTCTTGTTAAATTCCATACAGCTGGTAATTGCTCAGCTGTCCAGACTACCAAGATCCCTCTGTAAGGTCTCTCTACCCTCAAGGAAGTCCACAGCTTCTCCTAATTTATTATCATTGCTAAACTTAATGTACATTTGACTCCTGCATCCAGATCAATTATGAAATGATTAAAGAGCACTGGCCTTAAAATTGAGCCCTGTGGAACCCCACTGATGACTGCCCCCAGCCTGATGCAACACCATTTACACCACAATACTTTGCGCCCAACCCACCAGCCAGTTGTTCACTCATCGTATTGTGGACTTCCCTTGCTGTGTGCTGGATGCTTTTTCCAGAAGGATACTGTGAGACAGTACCAAAACCTTCGCAAAAATCCAAAACACTACTGGCTTTCCTTGGTCAACTAGATGGGTAATCTTGTCATAAAAAGAAACTCAGATAGCTTTGCAGGACCTGCCCGTTGTGAACCTGTGCTGGCTATGACCAATGACTGCGGCGTTTCCCCAAGTGTTTTTTAATAACTCCCAGAATAACCTTCTCCATAATTCCACCAGGTACTGAAATGAGACTGATAGGCCTGTAATTACCAACGTCTTCCTTTTTACCTTTCCCGAAAATTGGCTTAAATCACTGCTTTAACTATCATTCAATTATTGCTTAATTCATTATTAAATAATTTTAATTCAAACAGTTATAATTTGATCATTGTTTAATCATTAATAAAAACCTTTTTGTTGACCCCATAACAATGATCTATCTTAATAATTCATCTGCAACACATGTTTTTTTACACACAACACAACACAAACTACTTTACCAAATCAAGTCTAATCGTAAGTTATTAAAGTTTAAGAAATCAGATAGAGATGTGCAATTTTAAAACCAAAAGACACTAGGCTGTTAACATACATAGAAAATCAGCCAAACATATATATAGTCTGCTTAAAACACATGTTGCACAAGACAAATCTCCAATACTGAAATGCAATTTGAGTAGAGATACCAGAATTATTGACCTAGTTATGAAACAAAGTGCTGTACAAAAAGGAGTTTCAAAATGTTCCAGAAACATTTTAACAAAGTAGGTATTCTTAGCAGACCAGTTACTGCTGTTCTGAAACCTGAACGCACGGGAAGCTAAACTGTCTGCTCAGCAACAACCTGCCTATCTTGCCAAGAAACACTGAATTGTGTTCCCTGTGCAGCCACAAAATGTTCAAGGCCATTACTGCTAAAAATGCCCATTTGGAAAATGCCCTCCAGGTCATATCTCAGCAGTGATTGAGTCACTTGAGTTTTATTGCCAATGTAAAACCACTGTAAAACTTAAATGGTTTGGCTTTCCCATGGAACACCCATGCACACAGTGGCATGTGGCTTACCTGTATTGATAAGTGCCCAGTGAGAAAAAAAAACTAAAAAAAGATACGTCAAGGCTAAGTTATTTTTCCAATGAGCTTTTAAATAAGTTGTTCATACCAGTAAATAGTAAAAAAAAAATATTTCAGGTCAACAAACTGAAAAATGCTGACAAAGCTCAAAGCAATTTGCAATGTTCATCTACTAAATACGAAAGAAACTTTATGTATCTCTATTCTTAGTCAGTGGCTTGCTATAAGGAAGTAAACAGGCAACGTGAATAGTGTACTCTGACATCAAAAAACCACAGGACAGCACTATTTAAACTCCACAACAAACTTCTAGTTGTGTTAACTACAGCTCTTCAAAATTGTATTCTCATAGAATAGACTGAAAACACCTGTAGAGCATCTAGTTAAGAAATTTTATTCTGATATATCCTCTTAAAAAACAGGCATATCAGAGATTGGATATGATTTTCTGGATTCAAATTCAGTCTGCCATCAACTAAAAGAACTGTCATTATTTGCAGAAATTATCCTATGTCATAAACTATTTAATCTTATCCAAGAGCCTATAAGCAGAATGTGTTTAAAAATGCTTCACTTCATAAACAACGGCTCTTGTAAATTTTGTGTGTGGGTTGTTCTTTTTTAAAGAAAAAACCCTTCAATTTCTAAAGCATCTAAAAAAACCACTCCTGTGGAATGGCTTGTTACAAATTTAAACATTTCCCAAAGTAAAGACCTTTCTGTTCTTTGTGATGACAGGAAACATTTTCTATATATTACACTAACAGGCAATTCCTCAGGACACAGCCATACAAACTTTCCAGGATCCGTCTTGATTCAGTGAGTGGTCTCACGTCCTCCCTCAAGACATCCACTGTCTCAGTTGTGTCTATTTCATCATTAGTTTGAAAGTTTTCTGTGAAATAGAAATGTTTTGTGTGTTTAAGACTTAGACTATGTGACAGGAAGGGAAAACACCCGAATTAACAGGTAAACAAACGGACAAGACCTGGAGCAGCTTCTTGTTTGAAGGAGTAGAAGGGCAGATGGGACCAGCCTTTGCCAGAGGCCGAGCCCTGGGCCAGGAGTCCTATTCGGTTTCTCTGCACCCCCTAGGTACAGTCTCACTGATGTTACACATCTGCAAGTACCCTCCAGTGCAGATAGCTGACAGCTTTTTAAAGAGCTGGAAGAGATAACAGGTGGCAACTTAGATTACTTAGGTTTTATTCTGGGACTAAACCAGATTCACCTACACCACATTTACTCATTTATTCCGATTGCGAAGGTGCTTCACAGTAGGCTTTGACATATTCATGCACATGTGGGTATTCTCTGTCTTAAAAATGCTTCCTTTTACTTACTCTTAAGCATATTCTGCACTAGAAACACCCTTCCTATTCTTTGCCCAATACATTCTAGACTAAGCTCATGTCACACAAAACTACATTTGCTCCAAGTAGAACTACATGACATGCAAAGCAGAGTCACGTCAGTTGCACAATACAACATAGATGAAAAGTTATCTAAACTGTATTTCCTTCTCCTAAAAGCACACATAGAAAAAGAAAAAAGTACACTACAAGACACTAAGAAACATATGAAGGGAGACTAACTTTCAGTCTCCAACTTCAATCCCACTAGTGGATCAGAATGAGAAGGTACACACTGCCACTTCCACTTCCTCCTGGAAATCTCAGTGCAGCAGCTTTCAGTGCCACTTCACCAACACTGCAAATGGTTTTGCTTTACACATGAGAAGACTGAAGCATGAAAAATAAGTCATTCTAAGGCAAAGAGCACACATAGCTGTAAATCTGCTCCGTGTTCCTACCCAAGGCAATGAGGAAGATTTAAGTACCATGACGTTTTTTGCTCAATTTATCTTCACAGTTGCTGGTTTTATTGTTAAACTTCTTGTTGGAAAAAAATGTTATTTGTACACTAAAACTCAACCCCCAGCAAAGCTATCTGCCTCTCAGTTAAATGCAGTTCGAAAAACTACTTTCTATCATGTTCCCAGGTGTCAGAAACAGACCGTGAAAACAGTCAACAGCAGTGCTTGTGCTATCTGGAGTGTTAACTAGGCTCTGATTTCATTAAACAAAACCTAATAAACTGTCCAGATTTTCTCACCAGGCTTGGTTTCCATGACTGAGCAGAGAGCTCCAGTCTGGATTAGCAAATAGTGATTACTATGCTAGACCTTCCTAAAAAATCCTAGAGCCTTCAAAAAAAAAATCCCCCAAACAGCCCTCCCCTAAATGAGACTACTTCATTCTTTAGCTCAAAGCCAGTCAACATTTGCTACTTACTTCCTATCAGCTTTCAGTTACGGTTATGTTCCAACACTAAGGGTTCTGCCTTTGAAAGTCTCTTATCTGTGAATTCTACCACCAACAAACTAGCTTATCAAGACAGGTTTGTGCACTGTTGTTAGAGCTAGCTCTTGATGCCTAGCTAACTTTGCTTTTAAGAAACATCCTAAAATGCAGCGCACTGCTATCCTGCATGAAGGAATCTAAGCTGCACCACGTCAAAACCAACTATTTCCAGTTATTGTAACAACAACAAAAAATCCGGACTTCAAGGATCCATTTCTGTGCCTTCTTATTCTAAGGAAATTCATGCATGAAATGCCTTCATGGGTGCAGTGCTATTATAAAACACTTTGTCAGTAAGTAGTACATATTACCTCAAAAAAACCTCAAAGCACACAGCCAACTCAAACACTTGTTTCAATTTCACGGAAAGACTCTGTTGCCCTGAGGATAAAGATAGGTGCTTATGCTGAACACAGACACGAATCTCTCATTTAGTTGATGGTAGCTAGAAAGACCCTTACCGATTAAAAGTCAGTATTTTTAATCACTGAGCGCAGTTAAGACACCAGTGCAGTGCTTTAATCAATGAATGAAAAATCAAAGTTAAATTACACAGATCAATTACACTGTCAAGCATGGCAGCTTTTTATTTGCACAGTCACACTTTCAGATGATAGATGGAAGCATGAAAAACCCCTTTAATTAGGAAAAAAAAAGTATGCCCAAAAGCACAACTGACATATAACTGGGTAATTTCACTTTTGAAGATAGGTTTCAAACCAGCACTTCCGTCCTCTGACATTCAGAGTCCCCTTCCTACTCTAACACTGAGTTGATCAATTTAACTCATTTAACTTGAGTATATAGCTTAATGGTAAAAGCTATAGGTGGGGGAGAAAAAAGGCAAGGCAATTATCAAACAAACACTTCCTAGTTTCTTTTCTAAATTACAGAACAGTCTCAGTAGGCAAGTGGTCAAAGTTCCAGTACATGAGTTATTTAGTACTGAACTGTTTAGAGTATTAGTTAAAAAAACAAAAGAAACCCACACACATGAACAGTCAACATCTTGGCAAAGAAATTAACAGATTAATGAGCAGAACTTTTCCATTTCACTTTTCTTAATGATTCTGTGGCAAAGAAATCAAGAGATCTTTAATGTACATTAAAAAATTACATTACAAAAAAAAAAAATTGGTTCAGTAACCACTTAAAGACCAAGTAAAAACTTTGAGAACCAGTATTAAGCCTGAACTTTAACAAACTCCCAGCATTCTAACACAGGCATCAACTCTTCATCTTGGGCCACAGTGACTCTGTTGGTACCATTTGTGAAGTCAGCTTTGTGACAGGATCACAGAATGGCCTAGGCTGGAAGG
>NW_009734432.1:26607-27312 GCF_000703405.1 Apaloderma vittatum | reverse complement strand
AGAGGACAAGCAAAGTGGTACTGTATGGCAGGCTGGGTTGCTGTCCCACCTCAGGAGCCAGAGTGCTGGCACTGACCAAAAATTCAATTCTGCACTGAAGGCTTAGAGTTACTTTGGGGCCAGTCATCTTCAGTGCTTCAAGAACGATGGTGGTCTCCTTCACAGACTTGGAACCATCACTTTCCTTGCTTTACCCTAGAAGAATTGTATGAACTAGTATGGCTTCTGCATTCAGTGGGACTTTTAGAGCATTGTGAAATGAGAAAATCAAGGACAACCATCAAAATTGCTCAAACTGCAGTAAGATCCATATTATGATTTATTTATTATGATTTTTATGATCCTAACTAGACCTTACTAAGTGTAAATGCAGCCAATAGCAATGGACAGGCTTTGTACATTGCACATTGTACACTTAATTTTTTCTCTGCTTGTTCAGTGTTGGTCAAACTCATATCAGAACCATAGAACCATTACATTGGAAGGGAGCTACACAGCTCATCTAGTCCAACCTCCTGCTTTCAACAGGGAAATCTCAAAGCCAGAGCAGGCTGCCCAGGGCCTTCCCCAGGTGAGTTCCAAATATCTCCAGTTCTCATGTTTCCACAGTCTCTATAGTGTGTATCTATATATACCAATAGCATAAAAAAAGGATTGAAAGCGTGTGATTACAGAGATGGATGCAGATAGTTATGGGCTTTTCCT